>NW_027411866.1:21478952-21674895 GCF_047663935.1 Musca autumnalis | reverse complement strand
CTCAGTTGGTCATGTAACATCTCCACCAAACATCGTCAACATAGGTCCATGTTTTGGTATGGCCCCCTTATAACCGTACCTCCCGATTTTCGGTATTTTGAGCATTTTAGTTACAATTTTTAACCGAACTAGCTGTAATTTGACATTTGACGTTCTCAGTGGTCACGAAACATCTCCACAAAACATCGTCAACATAGGTCAATGTTTTGGTATAGCCCCCATATAGCGGTACCTCCCGATTTTCGGTATTTTGAGAATTTTAGTTACAGTTTTTAACCGAAATAGCTGTAATTTGACATTTGAAGTTCTCAGTGGTAATAAAACATCTCCAACGAAACATCGTCAACATATGTCCATGTTTTGGTATAGCCCCCCATATAACGGTATCTCCCGATTTTCGGTATTTTGAGAATTTTAGCTACAGTTTTGTCTATTCAAAAATAATCGTCAATATACATAGGTCCATGTTTTGGTATATCCCCCCATATAACTGTACCTCCTGATTTTCGGGAATTTTCAGTGGTCACGAAATTTCTTCACAAAATTTCGTCAACATGGGTCCATTTTTGAGGGTCTACATTGTTTTGATGAAACTACCCTCAATTTGACTCTTGAAGTTCCCTGCAGCTATAAAACTTTTCCGCCAAAAAATGTAAAGATCGGTTGACTCTTTGATATAGCCCCGTAGGTGGTACCTTTCACCTAGCTGAAACCATTTTTTAGATTAGATAACACTGTGCAACAAAATGGAGGTGAAAGTCTGGGGCACGGAAAAATCCTCTTGGGGAAGAAAGGCCTTGGTGAGTATATTATGAACCCTGAAGGACAGATGCGCCGTGAGTAGAACTTCCGCGTTATGGCGTGATTAAATTTTTGTTAGAGACCCTGTGGGCCATCAGGAATTAGCGTTATATCTTTTTTCACTGTTGCTTAAGTGCTCTACAAAAAACAACAAATAAAGATATAATGCTAATTCATGATGGCTTACAGAGTCTCTTGCAAAAACTTCATCGCGCCATAACGCGGAAGTTCGACTCACGGCGCATCTGTCCTTCGGGGTTTTTATCTCTGCCCCCAACATTTGTGTTCACAGTGTAATTTAAGCAATATTGGGAGGCAGTAGGATTCTATCCATTGTCGAAAAGTTGTTCCACCTAAAATTGTGAAAGGACCCTAATTATTCCATTTTAATTAAGACTATTTTATGGTGGAGGGTATAAAAAGTTCGGCCCGGCCGAACTTAACAACTTTTTACTTGTTTTCTACTATTTTTAAAAGACATTCCGAAATAAGAATAATAGTAGATTACAGTTAGGTTTTTCTTTGAACTTCTTCTATAGAACAGAAGATAATTATGGGGGTCTCCTATAGAAAAGAAGGCACTCATACTATCTATCAATCTATGTTTGGGTACACCATGACGTATAATTAGTGTCATTACTTATACCTCACAATAATCACACTGATAGTCGCACTTCTGTTCGTTCACATTCTCTGCAACTTAATTGCACATTTCTCCATAAAACTTAAGCTTAAAACATAAAAAATTTATCAGAATTCTTTATATTATCCTTGACATATTAACCCAAGTCGAGGTTTTCCGCTGTGCTACCACGTCACTTTATTGCAATTTTCATGTTTATGTTTTCCTCCCAAACGACTACTCAACAACTCATCATACTCGAAGAAAAAAGATTCCTTAAGAGTTCATGTTGTCACTTTGGGAATTCCATTTAACATTGTTAGCAAAAGAAGTCGAAAAGAAACTTTCTGGCTTTGTCACAAATCCTGCAGCTACTCTCCCACACAACATCATACATACAAACAGCAAATTCCTTGTTGTTAAGCAGTTGGCTTTTTAACTTCTTAGTGCCACATTTTATTTTTGCGTTTTGGGTGTGAGTTTTTTCATAATGAGCTGCTGCTGGCAAAAGCATACAAATAGTTGTAATTTCCTAACCCTCTTAAGTCCGCTTCCTAGCAAACCCCAAAACCCAAGTAAGTTACTTTGTTCTTATGCATGGCTGTCTATTGTTTTTGTTCTCTCTTACATTATTATTCTAATTTTTCTCATTCTTTTTCTATGGCTCAAACAATAAACAATTTTGTGATGGAGTTACATTGTTGTTTCATTTATTGTTGACGCTAATGGTTTGCGTCTAAATGTTTTCCTCATAGCTAAGAACTTGAACATATGTTTTTCATTATGCCAGAGTGACTTATGGGGTGTGAATTTGCTAATGCCAAAACTTCAAAACTGTTCCTAATGTTGCAGAAAATATGTACCATATATGTATGTGCGATGCGTGCTGAAGTGCGTGATGCTGATGATGAAATGGTTGCTATATAAGTATATGATGTGTGCCAGTAATGCTTAAAATAATTGTAAGGGTTCGTACGTGTATTGGCATTAGAAGTTTTGCTTTTCTGGCTTGATAGCTCCCTATCTTGGGTATTGTCATTTGGTGTACGTGCAGCATAAGTTTTTTGCTTTTTGTTATGAAGAAATAGTATAAAGAATATGAATTTTTGGTAACAAAGTTCTTTTTTTGTAAGAATCCGTAGAAGCAGGAAGAGAAAGAAGTACAACAAATGTATTTCATGTCAGCCTAGACAAGAAATTATGGATTAGGAAAAGAAAGAACGAAGGCCACAATAGAAGAATTTCATATATGAGGGGTAGAACTGTAAAAAACTTTTAGGACAATCTTTCAATTAATTTGCACAGCTAAAATGGGATGTTGTACCCAAACATGATTGTGCGAACCATGTCGTATACATGTTGACAATACTTATACGTCACAATTTCGATTTTAGAAAGCCCATATTTAGATATATTCAGAGGCCATTATATTCCTTTTTTTTTTGCAAAAGACTTATGCCGCAATACGCTTGATTTAAAAACAAGTAAGAAAAGTAAGAAAGCGTTTTTATACCCTCCACCACGAACTGTATTGAAGTGAATAGGAACAATTAGTTTTATTTCGTTTATGAAAGTACTAAACTTTTCCTTTTATTGCAGGAGTAGTACATATATCTCAACTGATAATACTCCCTTCAAAACAGATATGGGGCGACATTTTTGTTCCTTCCAAAACATGGACCAATATTATTTAAAATTTCCGAATTGAGTGAAATACGTACAATTGGACAAAACCGACTGGACCTAAACGTGGATATTCTGGATTTGGATAGTTAACAACATCGGAGCGCCGTTCTATGGAGGCTGTTTGAAACGTTTTCGTTTCGTAACTTCAAATTTCAGTTATTCCCATTGAATATTGTGGCTAAAACTTTAAAAATACCGAAATTTGGGAGGGATCTTTTATGGGGGGTATATAAAAACATAGAACAATACCGGAAATTTTCCGGTGGGAAGTTTTATACCACCAACGGAGATTAGATATTAAATTTCATCCGTTTCGATGGGATATTGATGACACAACCTTTAAATACCGAAAATCGGAAAGTACACTTCTATGGGGTTATTTGAAGAAAAGGGCTTATACTGATAATTCTTTTCTGAAATATTTTATATACTCATGGCAGTTTAAATACTAAGTTTCAGTCATATCGGTCTTATATTAAGGCGACAATTTTCAAAATACCGTAAATCGGAAGTTACGGTCCTATGGGGGTATTCGAGGACGTCGACCTATAGCGGCACATTTCGGCTGGAATGTTTCATACCTCTATCAAAACTTAATATCAAATATCAGCTATTTTGGTAGAGTACGATCTATATGTAGAAAATCGGGAGGTACCGTTCTGTGGGGCTATATGAAGACATGGACCTATACCGAAGAACTTCAGGTGGAAAGTTTTATACCCTCAACCAAGACTTAGTACCATCATGTAGTCATTTCCGTGTTATAATAAGGCTAAAACTTTCAATATACCCCAAAATATGCACGTATACCGACAAATTTCTAAGGGAAGTTTTGTAGCCAGGGAAAATACTAAATAACAATTTCAGCCCCTTCGGTGGAATAATGAGCTAAAACCTTCAAAATACCGAAAATCGGGCGGTGCCGTTCTATGGGAGCTATATGAAGACGTTGACCTATACCGACTAATTTCAGGTGGAAAGTTTTGTACCCACAACGAAGACTATGTACCAAATTTTAGTCAAAACTGGTAGTATAGTATAGCTAAAACCTTCAACAATACCGAAAATTGGGAGATATCGTCTTATGGGGACTTTCATATGGAATGTTTTATACCCCAAGTGTAGACTAACAACCAAATTTCAGCCATTTCGGTGGAATATTAAGGCCACAACCTTCAAAATACCGAAAATCGGAAGGTACCGTTCTATTGGGGGCTATATGAAGGCGTAGACCTATACCAACCAAATGTCATATGGAATGTTTTATACCCCAAATGAAGACTAACCACCATTTCGGTGGAATATTGAGGCCACAACCTTCAAAATACCGAAAATCGGGAGGTACTGTCCTATGGGGGCTATATGAAGGCGTGGACCTATATCTACAAATTTCCGGGGGAAAGTTTTATACACCCAATGAAGACTAAATACCAAATTTCAGCCATTTCCCTTTGATAATGAGGCTAAAACCCTCAAAATACCGAAAATCGGGAGATATCGTCCTATGGGGTCTATATCAAAACCTGGACCTATATAAACATTTTATGGCAGAAATATTTCTTAGTCTGTGGAAACACAAAATGCAAACTTACAACCGATTCTGTTGTCAAATGGGACTAATACATTCAAAATATCTTAAAGTGACGGGTACCATATATGGGGCGTTATATGGGGCTCTACCAAAACGTGTACCTATATAAACAAACTTTGGTAGAAATGTTTTTTAGTCCCTGGAGACACAAAGTACCAAATTACCACCAATTCTGTACTCAAATGGGACTAATACATTCAAAATATCTTAAAACAAGTAAGCAAAGGCTATAGTCGGACGGAGCCGACCATGTGATATCCTACACCACAACCTGTAGGAATTAGCTCTGTGCAACCGCATTGCACGCTGTATGTCCGGGTATGATTCCCAGGCCTGGCCACATCAAATTTTCAACGGTGGCATAATACCCCTTTGTAATGCTGCCGATATTTCCTGATTATTTCAGCCATGAAAAACTTCTCTACAAGTGGCAATTTGTACACGCCTTTCGGATTCGGCGATAAAAATACGTCACATATCAATGACATAACATGAATTCATTCCCTCCCCTTGTCCCTACTGGGATTTTGTGGAACAATTTTTTAAATTATACATTTCTAAACAGTATCGTCCTCACATATGCTTGCAGTTTTGTGATTTCAGGGCATTTCGAAAATAGTTCATTGTGGTTATATACATATTTTATACCGATAGAAATAACTAATAATAATGAATAGAAATTCAAATAATTTGAATGCAAACAAATTTATAAATCCCAAAATTATTCATATTCAATTACACACTAAGTAAGATAGTACATATAAGTCAGCTTCGCTAACGTTGATATACCCTCAGCATCTGACCAAAAAAGAAGCAAACACAATAATTATGCCGTATAAAAAATATATATTTTGTAGGTATCGTAATGTAAGGCTTTACCAAATCTAACTTCTGATTTTTGAAAAAGTTTGAGAATTATTTTTTGGATTTTGGATCATTATCTCAGGAAGTATGGACTTACTCCGGAAAAATTGTACCGCTGCAATAGGTACCGTGAAAAGAACCTTCTTCAAAAAATTCAAATAGATCCGAAACTGGTCCTAAAAACGGAACTTTTCCCAAATTTTGTGTAGGAGGTACTCGAAGAACGGGACCGATATAGTCCATATTCCAACCTGATACATGACTGGATGAAATAATAGGATGTGGAAAGTTTGGACCAATCAGAAAATCCCCTTGAGAGTTATCTTGCGGATTTGCCATTTTAGTTAGGTTTCTTGCTTGTTTTTCAGTGTTTCTTGGACCTTTTCGGCCATAATCTCTGGAGGTATGGACTTGCCACTGCAATTGTACCATCGCAAAGAGGACCGCAAGGACAATCTGTTGAAGAAAATCAAAACGATTCGATAGGACTCTTAAATTTCAACTTTCCAAATTTTGTGTGGGACATACTTGAAGTTGTGGAATGATATAGTCTTACCGGATCTATATCTGGAAGGAATACTAATATATGGATAGTTTGGACCAAATCGATTTCGCACTTCGACAATTATCATTCACACAATTTTTCAGACAAATTTTGAACTTTTGTAGGGGAGGTGTTAAAGGAGTGAACCGATGTGGCCCATATTCGAAATTAAAGTAAGTTTGGGTAAAAATTACGAAGTGCAAAATTTGGTTCCAATCGGTAGATCTGTTCGGGAGTTATCGTGCGCACCAGCCAGCTAGACAGTAAGAGAGACAGATGAACGGAACTGAAAATTTCTCTGTCATGGTATAAGACAATTGGTAGCATGGGAGGAAATTATGGTTCTCTACAGAAACCCCATTACATATTAGGCAGTATTCCCGTTATCTGGCAGACACATTATTGCAATTTGCATCAGGGGAAAGGTCAGTAGTTATTATTCCATATGTAGGCTACTTTGCCGGTTTATGCCTTCCAGAAATTAAAACATGGACCCAAAATAAAATCTGAATATTTTTCATACAAAATTAATGATCAATGTCACCTGCTAAATAATATCAGATCATCATTCAAAATTATATGCATTTTCTTCTACCTTAACTCTTACCACGTGCAAAATTTCGTGACTATTGAACTATAATTGCGACCTCTAGCGGCTTTATAATTGTACTACAAACAAAAAACTGGATATATTAGGCTGTAACTCTGTTATCTGATCACGTACATCAACATAATTGACATCAATTGAAAGGTCAAGAGATCGTCTTCCAAATGTAACTCACGACTGGGGAATGTGTCTTTCAGGAATAAAGATATAAGCTGTTTATAAAAAAATTTTACAATTTTCACACAAAAGTTGTGGTCCATTTAACCCTCTAAGTATCATCTGATCGCCATCTCAAATCGCAAGCTTCTTCTTTGTCATATACTCTTATCTTATTTAAAATTTCGAGGCTATCGGACTATTATTGCGACCAACAGTGCAACTACAAAATCGGATAAAAATTATGTTTTTTGTCCACTTCACCCGCTAAATATTTCACGATCATCACCAATTAAAATAGCGATCTATTCTGATGTGAAACCGACCTCCATACCAAATTTCGTGACGATCGGTCCATAATTGCGGCCTGGAGTTTGATTACAATTTATAATGGACAGACGGACACACGGACGGACGGACGGACACACATCTCAAAATCGCTTTATCTCGCCGAGATGTGAAGATTGGTATACCACATTGGGGGTCTCCGACGATATTTCGCGGTGTTACATGAATTTTTCCGAAAACAAACTTATAATACCCTTTTCTACATAGTAGTGTAGGGTATAATGACGTTTACAATATATTGGGCGTTATATGGGGAATATACCAAAACGTGGACCTATGTAAACATTTTTAGGTAGATATGTTTCTTAGCCTCTTGAAACGTAAAATGCAAAGTTACAACCGATTCAGTGGTCAAATGAGACTAATACATTCAAAATATCTAAAATGACGCGTACTATATATGGGGCCTTATATGGGGGCTGCACCAAAAAGTGGACCTATATAAACAAAATTTGGTAGAAATATTTTTTAGCTGGAGAAACAAAATACTAAATTACAACCAATTCGATGGTCAAATGGGAAAAATATCCTAAAATTTCTTAAACCGACAACGCGTCACTTTGTATGGGGGCTATACGAAAACGTGGACCTACATAGCCTGCTTTAAATACCAAAAGTCCTACATATATATATAATAGATTTGACCAAAATTTCATCCACCTACTTCAATCCGTTCGGAAGCTAGAGTGATTTCGACAGACGGACTGACATGGCTATATCGATGTAGAATTGCACGCTGATCAAGAATATATATAGTTTGTGGGGTCTACAATGATTGTGTCGAGTATTTACGAACGGAATGAAAAACTTAATATATCCCCCATCCTATGGTGGAGGGTACAAACATATTTTGTATTTTTCTTTACGTGACATTTAAATAATTTTCAAATGGCCCATGTACGTATAATTAATAGCAACTCATTAATACCACTCATACGTACCACGGATACTTTTCCTCGTGTTGTTCACTTTTGCCTGTTTTTTTGCACATAACATTTAACAAACATTATAACTTTACAAAACGTTTCATTTAACAGCTGTCTTGACATTAAGCTAACATTTAACACAAAGTGTAGACTCCACATCCCAGCTTTTCCAGAAAACTCTTGCCGAAAAACTATAACAACATCATAAAACGTGTGCAGAGAAAATATTAAATATTTTTTCATTATACAACAAACCGCTAAAGTTCCATGCCACATGTGTAACTCGTTAAACTTAATGTGGTAAGCATCATAGCCCAAAAGAAAACGAGAACGTTGCGCAAAAAAAAAAAACAAACAGAAAAATTACTACACATTAAATGTTAAAAATCTTAATATGTAAAAGTTCCTCGACATGCATGTTTCTCTTTTTGCCTTTGCCTGAAGAGAAGAAAATCCAATTGTCGGTGAATGTCAACAGTTCAAACAAAGTAAGGTACACAAAAAGGCGTAGCATAACTTTTAAAGTAATCTCTTTACTCGGTCGCTGTTTTCCGTGTCATGCTTGAAAAGTGAAGTGTTAAACCATACGAAACTATCAGTATGTCAACCATTGGAAAATCACAAAAACTTTTGAACATTTTGGATAGTTTGGATAATTTCATTTGTAAAACTTTAAATTAAAACTGAAACATGACAATTACAAATGTCAAAAACATTTTTTTTGTGTGTTGGTGTTTATCCACAAAGAAAAATTTATAAAGTGCAAAAAAAAATCAAATATCAAGGCGGCAATGACGAGTTTCGAAAAGGAAGAGAAAGTTGACGAAGTAAACGTTATTTTCATGGGTAATTAAGTATGAGTTTTTTTTTCATAAAAAGAAAAAGATGTAGTGATTTTTAATACATAGAGGGGAATGAAATGGAAATTAGTGTATTTTTTATTTACGCAGTACCTCCTCAGCTTTCCAAAAATAATTTTATTCCTAAAATCTAAGCAGCCGCCAGGAAGTTATGAAGATTTTTTAAAATTAGTACCATAGTGCGTATGACTATTTATAAATATGGGGTTCTAACTTCTGAGCTATGAGACCGATTTTAAAAAGCAAACTATTTTTCGAAATCGGAGAGATGACCTACAACGTAGTTAATCCTGAACTGAAAACAAAAATCTTTCGAAAATTTTCATTTTATGCCATATCCCTGACATTTTTTCAATACATAGAAGTGAACGATGAGGAAAGAAGCTTATTTTTATTTATGTGTGACCTCCACGCATTTTCAGAAATAATTTTATTTCTAAAATCTAGGCAGCAGCCAGAAAGTTATGAGGATTTGTTATAATTGTTACCATTGTGCGTATGACTATTAATAAATAGTGGGTTATTTTACCAAAACCGTTCTAACTTCTGAGCTATAACACCGATTTTAAAAGGCAAACTATTTTTCGAAATCTGAGAGATAAAGCTATATTTTAAACTTACAACCACTTCGTAGTTAATCCTTTCAACAATTTTCATTTTATGCCATATCCATGACATTATTTTTCAATGCATAGAAGAGGATGATGCGGAAAGTAGCTTATTTTTATTTATGTGTGACCACTACAGCTTTCCAGATATAATTTTATTTCTAAAATTTAAGCAGCCAGAAAGTTATGAGGATTTATTATAATTCGTACCATTGTGCGTATGACTATTAATAAATATTGGATTATTATACCAAAACCGTTCTAATTTCTGAGCTAGGAGACCGAGTTTAAAAAGCAACATATTTTTCAAAATCTTAGAGATAAGGCAATATTCTAAACCTACAATTATTGCGAAGTTAATCCTGAACTCAAAACAAATACCATTCAAAGATTTTCATTTTATGCCATCTTCAAGACATTATTTTTCAATACATAGAAGGTGGAAGTAGCTTATTTTTTGTGTGCTACATCCTCAACATTCCAAAAATAAGTTTATTTTTAAAATTCAAGATATAGTCAGGACGTAATCGGAATTTTTAAAATTGGTACCATAGTGCGTATGATTATTAATAAATATTTGGTTGTTTTACCAGAAACGTTCTAACTTCTGAGCTATGAGACAGATTTTAAAAATCAAAATATTCTTCGAAATCTTCCACTTCGTAGTTAATCCTGAACTCAAAATAAAAATCTTTCAAAGCTATCATTTTATGTCATATCTACGACATTATTTTTCAACACGTAGAAGGGGATGAGTGGAAAATATTTAATTTTTATTTATGTGTTAACTCCTCAGCTTTCCAAAAATAATTTTATTTCTGGCGTTATCTCGAAAATTAATTTGCAAGCCGATGCACTCATTAGTTTAGCAAATAAAGCGATTACAAAACAATAAGCCTTCGAAATTCTCCCGTGGTCCAAGGAACGTCTTTGAACATTTTCTAAAATTGCATGAAAGTGGGTTTAGAGTTTTCAAAAAAAAAAATGTATTGGAAAATTTGGGCGTGGTCATAAGTTTTCAAGATAAAAGGTACTTAAAAAATGGGCGTGGTTCGGTAATGTTGCTCCAAATATGTACCTTGGGTACACAAAACCCCACTGCCTCCCAAAATTTATGCTGAAACCAATATTCAATAAAATATTAAGCCTGTTTCGGGGTGCATCCCTGTACATTCCCTGACAATTTCAAGAAAAACGGTTCAGTAGTTTTTGTAGAAAAAAATTCTTTTCATAAACACCTAAGTTGGGTTATGACGACATTTGATTCTTAATCATAAAAATATGGCATTTTTTTAAATGGCAAAGGGAAGTACCACGCCCACTTCGAATTCAAGAGAATATGAATTCAATTTTCACTTGTGGCCATCCCTGTACATTCCCTGAAAATTTCAGGAAAATCGTTTTAGTAGTTTTTTGTAGAAAACATAAAAATTTTAAAATTAAAAATGTGGGCGTAAAAGTTAGCGTGGTCAAATTTTCTATGCATAAAAAGCCAAGTCGGGTTATAGCGAACATTTCACAAAAAGAATTTTCCAAATCGGTTCACCCGTTCTCAACTGATGTCATTACCAGCGAACGACATTTGATTTTTATTTTTAAAGATTGGGCGGTTTCGCCAAAACCCTTCTAAATTCAGATCTATGAGATGAAGCGATATTCTAAACTTAAAACCACTTCGTGGTTAATACTGAACTTAAAACAAAGACATATTGCTGATTATCAATTCATGCCATACCCATGAAACTATAATTGTACTAGGCGACATTAAGGCTACAACTAGTTTCACGGCTGTAATTTTCAGTGTTCATGACATGGGGCTGATTAACAATTATGGTAACGTATTTATTTAAGTATTCAGAAAAGAAAGATTTTTCACACTAAAAAGGGAGAAGTAGTTAAAAATAAGATATTCTATGTTCATGCGGCACTAGAACAACTTTCCAAAAAATGTTTTTATTTTTTAAATCCGAGACATAACAAGGAAATTATGAGGTTTTTAAAAATGGTACTGTGAAGCGTATGATTTTTATAAATTGTTTCGTTGTTTCCCAAACCCTTTGTAACTTATACGTTATGAAATTAGAGAGCTTAGAAAATAAACAAGTAAAAAAGCATTAAGTTCGGCCGGGCCGAACTTTTCATACCCTCCACCATAAAATATTCTGAACTAAAATGGAATAATTAGTTTTCATTCCTGTCCCCAACTTTAAGTGGGTACGTTAAAATGTCAGATAATGAACATAAAATGTTTCATTCGGTAGGCCCTTTGTTATGGTGCCTATATCTAACTATGTATGTTGAAAATTTTTGGTGGGATAGAAATTGGGTGGTACCGTTACATAGGACCTATGTTGACAGTTTTGATGGGAGCCTTTAATGTCAAATAACTCCTAATTCGGTTAAAAATTGTAGCTAGAATCATCAAAATACCGAAAATCGGTACATAACGTGGGAACTTCAAATGTCATTAACAGCTAGTTCGGAGGTATGTGGGCTATACGAAAATATGAACTTAAATGAACAATTTTTGTCGGCTTACAGAAAGTTCGTCCAAAAAATAAGGCTAAGGTACGGAAAATTGGGAGGTTTGTTTTGGGGCTGTACCAAAACATGGACCTACGTTCGGTTAAACATTTTAAGTAAAATCTTCAAAGTACCGAAAATCGGGAAGTATCGTTATATTGGGGCTATGTTGAAAATTTTTGACGCAGATGTGTGGTGACCACTACAACCTTCAAATGTCAAATTACAGTTAGTTCGGTTAAAAATTTTAGCTAATATTGCCAATTACTGAAAATTGGGAGGTACCGTTATATGGGAGCTATATCCGAACATGGACCTATGTTGACAATTTTTTATGGAGAGGTGTTGTGACCACTAAGAACATCAAATGTCAAATTACTGCTAGTTCGGTTTAATATTGTAGATAAAATCATCAAATTACTGAAAATTGGGAGGTACTTTTATATGGGACCTTTATCAATACATCGATCTTTCTTGACAATTTTTGGTGGAGAGGTGTGGTGACCACTAAGAATTTCAAATGCCAAATGTTCAAATTACAGCTTATTCGGTTAAAACTTGTAGGTAAAATTCTCAAAATACCGAAAATCCGTTATATGGGGATACCGAAATCCGTTATACCGTTAAGTTTTTTGGTCACAAAGAACCCTAAATATCAAATTATAGTTAATTCGGTCTAGAAATATGAATTTAAACGTCAAAATACCTGAAATCGGGCGGTAACGTTATATGGGGGCTATTCCAAAACATGGACCTATGTCCACTAGTTATATAAGTTTATTGACATTTAAGAACCCTAAATGTCAATTTATAGCTAAATCGGTCTGTAAATGTAACTAAAAACGTCAAAATGCCATAAATCGGGGGTATCGTTATATGGGGGCTATACCAAAACGTGGACCTATGTCCACAACTTTCTATACCCTATACCACAATGTGGAAAAGGGTATTATAAGTTTGTTTTGGTAAAAATTCATGTAACACCGCGAAATATTCGTCGGAGACCCCCAATGTGGTATACCAATCTTCATATCTCGACGAGATAAAGCGATTTTGAGATGTGTGTCTGTCCGTCCGTCTGTCCATTATAAATTGTAAACACGCTCCAGGCCGCAATTATGGACCGATCGTCATGAAATTTGGTATGGAGGTCGGGTTCAGATCAGAATAGATCCCTATTCTTATTGGTGATGATCGTGAAATATTTAGCGGGTGAAATGGATCAAAAACATAATATTTATCCAATTTTCTAGCGGCTCTGTACGTCTCAATAATAGTCCGATCAACGCGTTATTTTAAATAAGGTAAGAGTATATCACAAAGGAGAAGCTTGCAATTTGAGATGGCGATCGGATAATATTAAGAGGGTTAAATGGACCAAAACTTTTGTGTGACAATTGTGAAAATTTTTAATATACAGCTTATATCTTAATTCCTGGAAGTGACATTCCGGACAAGTGAGATATACTTGAAAGTGGAACGCTTGACCTTTCAATTGATGCCAATTATGTTGTTGTGCATGATCAGATAACAGAGTAGTGTAATAATAAACTCGCTAGAAGTCGCAATTATACATCAATAGTCACGAAATTTTGCACCGGGTAAGAGTATAGGTCGAAAAAGATGCCTACAATTTTGAATGATGATCTGATATTCATTAGCGGGTAATATGGACCATTACTTTTGTATGCAAAATATAAACATTTTATTTTTAGAATTATTCGTCCTAGACCCCTTATTTTGTATGCCAAAATTCATATCTCGACGAGATAAAGCGATTTAGCGATGTGTGTCCGTCCATTAAAAATTGTAAACAAGCTTAAGGCCGCAATTATGGACCGATTGTAACGAATTTTTAATTAATTTGGGTTCGGGCCAGAATCGAAATGATTAGTTTTTGGTGATGATCGTGAAATGTTCAGGGGATGAAATGGACCAAAAACAAAATTTTAACCAATTTTGTAGCGGCTCTGTAGGTCAAAATAATAACACGCAAAATTTTAAACAAAGTTTGAGCTTATGATGAAGAAGAAGCGTACAAACCAACGTGAAGATCACATAATACATAGCGGGTTAAATGGACTGAAACTTTTGTGTGAAATTGGTAAAAATTTCAATAACGTAACGGTTAAACAACGGAAGTAGTAGTACTACATAAGTGGATTTCATTACATTTTAGTTTGTGTGAACTAAATTTTCCTTTCCTGCTACAAATATGTCTTTGTCATGCTAGATAACTTTTTGGTTTTGGTCATAAGTATTATACATTACATCTCTGATATTTGATAATTAAATTTTCACAATCATTGAAAAGAATTTCCGTGGAGAACGATTGTCCAGGGATAGTGGTATAGGGTATCCCATGGTCGGCTCCGTCCGACTATAGACTTTTCTTACTTGTTTTATATAAGTTTACTGACACTTAAGAACCCTAAATGATAAAATATAGCTACATCGTTCTGAAAATGCAGCTAAAAACGTCAAAATACAGTAAATCGGGGGTACCGTTATATGGGGGCTATACCAAAACGTGGACCTATGTCCACAACTTTTCTTATATAAGTTTATTGACACTTAAGAACACTAAATGTCAAATTATAGCTAAATCGGTCTGAAAATGTAGCTAAAAACGTCAAAATACCGTAAATCGGGGGGTACCGTTATATGGGGGCTATACCAAAACGTGGACCTATGTCCACAACCTTTGTTATATAAGTTTATTGACACTTAAGAAGCCTAAATGTCAAATTATAGCTACATCGGTCTGAAAATGTAGCTAAAAACGTCAAAACACCGTATGGGGGCTATACCAAAACGTGGACCGATATAGCCCATCATCGAACTTGACCTGCCTGCAAAAAAAGACGCATTTTCCCAAAATTTCAGCGTCCTATCTCCATTTTTGTGGATGCTAGAGTGATTACAACAGACGGACGGACGGACAGAAGTGCACAGATCGTGATCAAGAATATATATACTTTATAGGGTCGCAAATGAGTATTTCAATGCGTTACAAACGGAAAAACAAACTTAATATACCCTCCATAGCTTTAATATAGTTTAACAATACATAAAAGGATACGAAGCGGGTAATAGGTATTTTATATCCACGCAGTACCTCCACAGCATTTTTATTTTTAAAATCCTAGCCATATCAAGGAAGTTATGAGGATTTTTCATCTTGGTACCACGGAGCGCATGATTGTTAATAACTATGTGGCTCAGCGTGCCAAGTTGGTTGTTTTCCTGCTACTGGTAGTGATTTTTGACAAAAACCACTGTTTAAGCAGGAATGTCAACTGTTTTAATGTAAAAATCGCTACAGACCTATGGTGCGTATGTGGCTGTGGCGATTTTTACCTCGGAACAGTTGGCATCCCTGAGGTCGCTGTTTTACGAAAACCGCTGCATCTTCTGAACAATTAAACAGTTACACGGCCATCATAAAGTAAGCTACAATGGCATGAAATTAATGAAGCAGAAAGTAAATGTTTTTCCAGTATTTCGCCAAAACCGTTGTAACTACTGAACTATGAAACTGATTTGGAAAAGTAAAATATAATTAGAAAGCTTAGAAGCAAAACAATACCCTAATATAGATTCCCTTCCACTGGCTAACCTTGAACTCTAAACAAAAGGCAATAAAAATGATTTATACAGATCTATTTCATGCCATTGTTATAAGTTTCTATGTAAAATATATCATCAAAACTCTCCAAGAATGCGACCTTAATCATCAGCGTAGCATTTTCGAATATACACTCAATTATGGAAATTTATTCTTAGTAATATTCTGCTTCATTTTCATTTGCTGCTCCTGCATCGTCGTACACTTCATAAACCCGTTTTGGTTTTATAAGCATCATCAAATCAACTATAAATTGGTTTAACGTTTTGAAATTCATTTCAATGAAACACATGAATGTGTGAAAGTGTTGGAGAATTTGCATAACATTCGACGGGAACTACTGAAATGGAAAATATATACATATTTACGTAATATGAATGTGTGTTCTATACATGCCTTTTTTCATGGTACTTGTTACCTCTCATTTATGGTTACATCCCAGTAAATAGTTTTCACAAATTAAGTAATAAATGCGGCAAACCTATTATACTTTGCTGTTTGTAGAAGTAGAATTTATTTAAATGACCAGAAAATGTGCGAAGGTTGGTGAAAAGTGTGAAGGTATTATATTATTATGGTTTTTTATTTTGGTGAAAGCAAATTTTGAAGAACCAAACAATTTCTTTTAGTGAAACTTTCACATAAACGATGATTTTGGTTTGGTGGCACGCATAAAAACAGCATAAAAACAAGTGAGAAAAGGCTATAGTATGGACGGGGCAGACTATGTGATACCCTACACCACTATCCCTGTGCATAAGCTTATCACTGGTAAACATAATTGATAAAAATAAATAAATAATTAATAATTTTATATCTAACTACTGACGAAAATGTACTTGGTACTGATTCAAAGCTGGGCAGAAGAGAAAAAGAAGAGAAGCAGAGGTATTTTTCATTAAAATATTATTCAAAATATTAAAATTTGGAATGCGTAGTGCATTTTTCAATAACTCTGATATTTTACCATCAATACCAACAATATCCGCATTCGAAATAAAAATCCACAAATTTGAAATAGGGATATCTGGGCGTCTTTGGCTATATCTCAATTATTTCACCACTTTGGTAACACAATTGGGATCAATTAAATCCTCAGAATGTCATGATTGTTCGTTTGTTGAAAAAATATTCTATTCCATGAAAATATATTCTTTAAAAATCCACGTTGTTGTGGTCCATGAAAATATATTCTTTAAAAATCCACGTTCTTGTGGTCCATGAAAATATATTCTTTAAAAATCCACGTTCTTGTGGTCCATGAAAATATATTCTTTAAAAATCCACGTTCTTGTGGTCCATGAAAATATATTCTTTAAAAATCCACGTTCTTGTGGTCCATGAAAACATATTCTTTAAAAATCCACGTTCTTGTGGTCCATGAAAATATATTCTTTAAAAATCCACGTTCTTGTGGTCCATGAAAATATATTCTTTAAAAATCCACGTTCTTGTGGTCCATGAAAATATATTCTTTAAAAATCCACGTTCTTGTGGTCCATGAAAATATATTCTTTAAAAATCCACGTTCTTGTGGTCCATGAAAATATATTCTTTAAAAATCCACGTTCTTGTGGTCCATGAAAATATATTCTTTAAAAATCCACGTTCTTGTGGTCCATGAAAATATATTCTTTAAAAATCCACGTTCTTGTGGTCCATGAAAATATATTCTTTAAAAATCCACGTTCTTGTGGTCCATGAAAATATATTCTTTAAAAATCCACGTTCTTGTGGTCCATGAAAATATATTCTTTAAAAATCCACGTTCTTGTGGTCCATGAAAATATATTCTTTAAAAATCCACGTTCTTGTGGTCCTTGAAAAAATATTCTTTAAAAAATCCACGTTCTTGTGGTCCCTGAAAAAATATTCTTTAAAAAATCCACGTTCTTGTGGTCCCTGAAAAAATATTCTTTAAACAATCCACGTTCTTGTGGTCCTTGACAAAATATTCTTTAAAAAATCCACGTTCTTGTGGTCCCTGAAAAAATATTCTTTAAAAAATCCACGTTCTTGTAGTCCCTGAAAAAATACTCTTTAAAAAATCCACGTTCTTGTGGTCCCTGAAAAAATATTCTTTAAAAATCCACGTTCTTGTGTTCCCTGAAAAAACATTCTTTAAAAATCCACGTTCCTGTGTTCCCTGAAAAAATATTCTTTAAAAAATCCACGTTCTTGTGGTCCCTGAAAAAATATTCTTTAAAAAATCCACGTTCTTGTGTTCCCTGAAAAAATATTCTTTAAAAAATCCACTTTTTGTGGTCCCTGAAAAAATATTCCTTAAAAAATCCACGTTCTTGTGGTCCACGACCAAAATATTCTTTAAAAATCCACGTTCTTGTGGTCCACGACAAAAATATTTTTTAAAAAATCCATGTCCTTGTGTTCCCTGAAAAAATATTCTTTAAAAAATCCACGTTCTTGTGTTCCCTGAAAAAATATTCTTTAAAAAATCCACGTTCTTGTGGCCCCTGAAAAATTCTTCTTTAAAAAATCCACATTCATGTAGTCCCTGAAAAAATATTCTTTAAAAGATCCACGTTCTTGTGGTCCCTGAAAAAATATTCTTTAAAAAAATCCACGTTCTTGTGGTCCCTGAAAAAATATTCTTTAAAAAATCTACGTTCTTGTGGTCCCTGAAAAAATATTCTTTAAAAAATCCAAGTTCTTGTGGTCCCTGAAAAAATATTCTTTAAAAAAATCCACGTTCTTGTGGTCCCTGAAAAAATATTCTTTAAATAATACACGATCTTGTGGTCCCTGAAAAATTATTCTTTAAAAAATCCACGTTCTTGTGGTTTCTGAAAAAATATTCTTTAAAAAATCCACGTTCTTGTGGTTTCTGAAAAAATATTCTTTAAAAAATCCACGTTCTTGTGGTTTCTGAAAAAATATTCTTTAAAAAATCCACGTTCTTGTGGTTTCTGAAAAAATATTCTTTACAAAATCCACGTTCTTGTGGTCCGTGAAAAAATATTCCTTAAAAAATCCACGTTCTTGTGGTCCGTGAAAAAATATTCTTTAAAAATCCACGTTCTTGTGGTCCATGAAAAAATATTCTTTAAAAATCCACGTTTTTGTGGTCCATGAAAAAATATTCTTTAAAAATCCACGTTCTTGTGCTGTTTGAAAAATAATATTCTTTAAAAAATCCACGTTGTTGTGGTTGCAGTATGGTTCAACACAGAACTTGGGGCGTATCCCTTATTTTAACACATAGTCAAGATATATAATACGCCTAGGATAGTCAGAATTAATAGTAGTTATACGCACCCAAGGTTACGTAAGAACGATGAATTAAGTAATTTCATATTCCTTTTGCTCTTGTAATTGATTTCCTCATTATAATCCAATGTCTTTCAAATGTCAAATAGGAATCCTTTTTTTGTTGCATTTTCCTTAATGTAATACACCGGAATTCTGGTTTACAGATGTTCAAATATTTATGAAAATTTGACAGGCGCTTCAACTTTTATGCCACAATGCACTTTCAGCTTTGTTTGGTCTCCACACCCCCAAGAAACTTTCAGACGCCAAACTATTCAAACAAGTATACAGGCGCTAGTGCTTCACATGCCACTTGCCTTGGTATTGTTTATTTGTTGTTGTTAAGTACTACTTGAATGAGGGTGGTGTGGCTTGGGACTTAAAACAGTAAATACAGCAGCAGTAAGAGCACTTCTTTTGCTACGGAATACAATGACTGTAAGTGGTGCTGAGAAGAAAGTAAAGATATGAATGGAGTATCATGGATGGCTGAAAACAAATATAAACTGATGTTTTCAGAACGCGGTTATTTCTTGATATTTTTCTCTTTATAATAGGCCACAAAGAAGTTCGACTTGACACCTTTTGATCTTTTTTTCTTCTCTTTCATTTTCCATATAAGAAACAAAAAATAAAAACAAACACACAACGCTTTCATAACGAAATACGATAAATGAACTATTGTAAAGAAAAACAAAAAATAAAAACATAAAATAATTACAAACCCATGAGCAAGCTCGCTATGCCTATACATTTGCAGCCAAGTAGAAAAATACGCTAAAGAAAATGGCATCAACAAGAAAAGCTGCCGAGTGCTATGCGGCAGGTATTGCGACCCTTTTTTTGTAATTAAGAATATTCAGCAGTAAAAGTCAAATGCTTCTGTCAACTCAACTGTTTGCAACGGGTGTTAAGAAAAATAATGAGGTTTCACAAACATAAATTAAGATTTACTCGAAGAAGCCTCACATACACACACACAAAAGCATTACTCCTTTAATGTTGAGGCATATTTCTGAAGATGTCATTAGTGACGCCAAGCGTGAAAGCAAAATACGAGCGCAAAAAATAATATGTCTCAACATAAGATAAGATAACCTTGATTTTTATCATTCAAATCGTTAAATCACTCTTCTTTGTGGAGACAAATAAAAAGAGCTGAAAAGGGAAAGCAGTAAAAGAAATGGCTGTGATTAAAAAATTAATCAGGCAAATATGTTAAAAAACAGCTGTAGAAACAAATTACAATCATCCAGCGGGCAGGGACAATTCTTTTTTTGCAAACGATAACAAACCTTGGAAATTTTTATTCAACCAAAGTAAACGTGGCACTGTGTCATAAAATGTCCTTAAAACGTCCATTACTGCCACCACCCTCCCACTTTGAGTGAAATGCCTCTGATTGCATATTGTGTCCACATTTCGTTTTCAACGTCCAGTGAAAGCTCTTAATTATGTCACACATCAGACATCAAACTTTATTGCATCAGGGTCGGGTCACTGGAACATGCCAAAATGTTAAGTAGTAAAACTACTGCAATATCATGAAGTTGGTGGGCTTGTGGAAGTGGGGCTCAAAGTCAACTCTTGTCAATCGACATGCCCAAAGGGAATCAAATTTAAACAATGGCATCCTTTTACGGTTTTTATGTTAACCACGTTCAGGTATTGTGAAGTAACACCCACTAATGGTTTTAAAGGGTGGTTGGCGATAAAAACTAAAATAGCTGAGATGAGGATTGTTTCTTTAGGAAACAGTAGAGCAAATATTTATAGGTCTTCTATGGAAAAAATATCTTTTGAAGGTCTACTATGGAAAGATGAGAAGAAGAAAATATTCATATTTTAAAGAATATTTTCTAGAGCAGCATCAGACTAATAAACGTGGATTTTTAAAGAATATTTTCTAGACCAGCATCAGGCCAATAAACGTGGATTTTTAAAGAATATTTTCCAGAGCAGCACCAAACCAATAAAAATGGATTTTTAAAGAATATTTTCTAGAGCAGCATCAGACTAATAAACGTGGATTTTTAAAGAATATTTTCCAGAGCAGCATCAAACCAATAAAAGTGGATTTTTAAAGAATATTTCCTAGAGCAACATCAGAGCAATAAACGTGGATTTTTAAAGAATATTTTCTAGAGCAGCATCAGACCAATAAACGTGGATTTTTAAAGCATATATTTTAGAGCAACTTCAGAGCAACAAACGTGGATTTTTAAAGAATATTTTCTAGAGCAGCATCAGACCAATAAACGTAGATTTTTAAAGAATATTTTCCAGAGCAGCCTCAGACCAATAAACGTGGATTTTTAAAGAATATTTTCCAGAGCAGCCTCAGACCAATAAACGTGGATTTTTAAAGAACATTTTCTAGAGCAGCCTCAGACCAATAAACGTGGATTTTTAAAGAATATTTTCTAGAGCAAAATCAGACCAATAAAACGTGGATTTTTAAAGAATATTTTCTAGAGCAGCATAAGACCAACAAACGTGGATTTTTAAAGAATATTTTCTAGAGCAGCATAAGACCAACAAACGTGGATTTTTAAAGAATATTTTCTAGAGCAGCATAAGACCAAGAAACGTGGATTTTTAAACAATATTTTCTAGAGCTGCATAAGACCAACAAACGTGGATTTTTAAAGAATATTTTCTAGAGCAGCATAAGACCAACAATCGTGGATTTTTAAAGAATATTTTCTAGAGCAGCATAAGACCAAGAAACGTGGATTTTTAAAGAATATTTTCTAGAGCAGCATAAGACCAACAAACGTGGATTTTTAAAGAATATTTTCTAGAGCAGCATAAGACCAACAAACGTGGATTTTTAAAAAATATTTTCTAGAGCAGCATAAGACCAAGAAACGTGGATTTTTAAACAATATTTTCTAGAGCAGCATAAGACCAACAAACGTGGATTTTTAAAGAATATTTTTTAGAGCAACATAAGACCAATAAACGTGGATTTTTAAAGAATATTTTCTAGAGCAGCATCAGACCAATAAAACGTGGATTTTTAAAGAATATTTTCTAGAGCAGCATCAGACCAATAAAACGTGGATTTTTAAAGAATATTTTCTAGAGCAGCATCAGACCAATAAAACGTGGATTTTTAAAGAATATTTTCTAGAGCAGCATCAGACCAATAAAACGTGGATTTTTAAAGAATATTTTCTTGAGCAGCATCAGACAAATAAAACGTGGATTTTTAAAGAATATTTTCTAGAGCAGCATCAGACCAATAAACGTGGATTTTTAAAGAATATTTTCTAGAGCAGCATCAGACCAATAAACGTGGATTTTTAAAGAATATTTTCTAGAGCAGCATCAGACCAATAAACGTGGATTTTTAAAGAATATTTTCTAGAGCAGCATCAGACCAATAAAACGAGCAGCATCAGACCAATAAAACGTGGATTTTTAAAGAATATTTTCTTGAGCAGCATCAGACAAATAAAACGTGGATTTTTAAAGAATATTTTCTAGAGCAGCATCAGACCAATAAAACGTGGATTTTTAAAGAATATTTTCTAGAGCAGCATCAGACCAATAAAACGAGCAGCATCAGACCAATAAAACGTGGATTTTTAAAGAATATTTTCTAGAGCAGCATCAGACCAATAAAACGTGGATTTTTAAAGAATATTTTCTAGAGAAGCATCAGACAAATAAAACGTGGATTTTTAAAGAATATTTTCTAGGGTAGCATCAGACCAATAAACGTGGATTTTTAAAGAATATTTTCTAGGGCAGCATCAGACCAATAAACGTGGATTTTTAAAGAATATTTTCTAGAGCAGCATCATACCAATAAACGTCGATTTTTAAAAAATATTTTCTAGAGCAGCATCAGACCAATAAAACGTGGATTTTTAAAGAATATTTTCTAGAGCAGCATCAGACCAATAAACGTGGATTTTTAAAGAATATTTTCTAGAGCAGCATCAGACCAATAAACGTGGATTTTTAAAGAATATTTTCTAGAGCAGCATCAGACCAATAAAACGAGCAGCATCAGACCAATAAAACGTGGATTTTTAAAGAATATTTTCTTGAGCAGCATCAGACCAATAAAACGTGGATTTTTAAAGAATATTTTCTTGAGCAGCATCAGACCAATAAAACGTGGATTTTTAAAGAATATATTCTAGAGCAGCAACACACCAATAAACGTGGATTTTTAAAGAATATTTTCTAGAGCAGCATCAGACAAATAAAACGTGGATTTTTAAAGAATATTTTCTAGAGCAGCGTCAGACCAAAAAACGTGGATTTTTAAAGAATACTTTCTGGAGCAGGATCAGACCAATAAACGTGGATTGTTAAAGAATATTTTCTAGAGCAGCATCAGGCCAACAAACGTGGATTTTTAAAGAATATTTTCTAGAGCAGCATTAAACAAATAAAACGTGGATTTTTAAAGAATATTTTCTAGAGCAGCGTCAGTCCAATAAACGTGGATTTTTAAAGAATATTTTCTAGAGCAGCATCAGACCAATAAGAGTGGAGTTTTAATGAATATTTTCTAGAGCAGATTTAGGCCAATAAACGTGGTTTTTTAAAGAATATTTTCTAGAACAACAACACACCAATAAACGTGGATTTTTAAAGAATATTTTCTAGAGCAGCATTAAACAAATAAAACGTGGATTTTTAAAGAATATTTTCTAGAGCAGCATCAGACCAATAAACGTGGATTGTTAAAGAATATTTTCTAGAGCAGCTTTAGACCAATAAACGTGGTTTTTTAAAGAATATTTTCTAGAGCAGCATCAGACCAATAAAACGTGGATTTTTAAAGAATATTTTCTAGAGCAGCATAAGACCAATAAACGTGGATTTTTAAAGAATATTTTCTAGAGCAGCATAAGACCAATAAACGTGGATTTTTAAAGAATATTTTCTAGAGCAGCATCAGACCAATAAAACGTGGATTTTCAAAGAATATTTTTTAGAGCTGCATCAAACCAATAAAATGTGGATTTTTAAAGATTATTTTCTAGTGCAGCATCAGACCAATAAACGTGGATTTTTAAAGAATATTTTCTAGAGCAGCATCAGACCAATAAACGTGGATTTTTAAAGAATATTTTCTAGAGCAGCATCAGACCAATAAACGTGGATTTTTAAAGAATATTTTCTAGAGCAGCATCAGACCAATAAAACGAGCAGCATCAGACCAATAAAACGTGGATTTTTAAAGAATATTTTCTTGAGCAGCATCAGACAAATAAAACGTGGATTTTTAAAGAATATTTTCTAGAGCAGCATCAGACCAATAAAACGAGCAGCATCAGACCAATAAAACGTGGATTTTTAAAGAATATTTTCTTGAGCAGCATCAGACAAATAAAACGTGGATTTTTAAAGAATATTTTCTAGAGCAGCATCAGACCAATAAACGTGGATTTTTAAAGAATATTTTCTAGAGCAGCATCAGACCAATAAAACGAGCAGCATCAGACCAATAAAACGTGGATTTTTAAAGAATATTTTCTTGAGCAGCATCAGACAAATAAAACGTGGATTTTTAAAGAATATTTTCTAGAGCAGCATCAGACCAATAAACGTGGATTTTTAAAGAATATTTTCTAGAGCAGCATCAGACCAATAAACGTGGATTTTTAAAGAATATTTTCTAGAGCAGCATCATACCAATAAAACGAGCAGCATCAGACCAATAAAACGTGGATTTTTAAAGAATATTTTCTTGAGCAGCATCAGACAAATAAAACGTGGATTTTTAAAGAATATTTTCTAGAGCAGCATCAGACCAATAAAACGTGAATTTTTAAAGAATATTTTCTAGAGCAGCATCAGACCAATAAAACGAGGAGCATCAGACCAATAAAACGTGGATTTTTAAAGAATATTTTCTAGAGCAGCATCAGACCAATAAAACGTGGATTTTTAAAGTTTTTTTTGCTAGGGTAGCATCAGACCAATAAACGTGGATTTTTAAAGAATATTTTCTAGGGTAGCATCAGACCAATAAACGTGGATTTTTAAAGAATATTTTCTAGGGCAGCATCAGACCAATAAACGTGGATTTTTAAAGAATATTTTCTAGGGCAGCATCAGACCAATAAACGTGGATTTTTAAAGAATATTTTCTAGCATCATACCAATAAACGTCGATTTTTAAAAAATATTTTCTAGAGCAGCATCAGACCAATAAAACGAGCAGCATCAGACCAATAAAACGTGGATTTTTAAAGAATATTTTCTAGAGCAGCATCATACCAATAAACGTCGATTTTTAAAAAATATTTTCTAGAGCAGCATCAGACCAATAAAACGTGGATTTTTAAAGAATATTTTCTAGAGCAGCATCAGACCAATAAACGTGGATTTTTAAAGAATATTTTCTAGAGCAGCATCAGACCAATAAAACGAGCAGCATCAGACCAATAAAACGTGGATTTTTAAAGAATATTTTCTTAAGCAGCATCAGACCAATAAAACGTGGATTTTTAAAGAATATTTTCTTGAGCAGCATCAGACCAATAAAACGTGGATTTTTAAAGAATATATTCTAGAGCAGCAACACACCAATAAACGTGGATTTTTAAAGAATATTTTCTAGAGCAGCATCAGACAAATAAAACGTGGATTTTTAAAGAATATTTTCTAGAGCAGCGTAAGACCAAAAAACGTGGATTTTTAAAGAATACTTTCTGGAGCAGGATCAGACCAATAAACGTGGATTGTTAAAGAATATTTTCTAGAGCAGCATCAGGCCAACAAACGTGGATTTTTAAAGAATATTTTCTAGAGCAGCATTAAACAAATAAAACGTGGATTTTTAAAGAATATTTTCTAGAGCAGCGTCAGTCCAATAAACGTGGATTTTTAAAGAATATTTTCTAGAGCAACATCAGACCAATAAGAGTGGAGTTTTAATGAATATTTTCTAGAGCAGATTTAGGCCAATAAACGTGGTTTTTTAAAGAATATTTTCTAGAACAACAACACACCAATAAACGTGGATTTTTAAAGAATATTTTCTAGAGCAGCATTAAATAAATAAAACGTGGATTTTTAAAGAATATTTTCTAGAGCAGTATCAGACAAATAAAACGTGGATTTTTAAAGAATATTTTCTAGAGCAGTATCAGACAAATAAAACGTGGATTTTTAAAGAATATTTTCTAGAGCAGTATCAGACAAATAAAACGTGGATTTTTAAAGAATATTTTCTAAAGCAACATCAGACCAAAAAGGATATTTTCTAGAGCAGTATCGGACCAATAAAAATGGATTTTTAAAGAATATTTTCTTGAGCAGCATCAGGCTAATAAACGTGGATTTTACAGAATATTTTTATGAGCAACATTAGAGCTATAAACGTGTATTTTTAAAGAATATTTTCTAGAGCAGCATCAGACCAATAAAACGTGGATTTTCAAAGAATATTTTTTAGAGCTGCATCAGACCAATAAAATGTGGATTTTTAAAGATTATTTTCTAGTGCAGCATCAGACCAATAAACGTGGATTTTTAAAGAATATTTTCTTGAGCAGCATCAGACCAATAAACGTGGATTTTTAAAGAATATTTTCTAGAGCAGCATTAGACCAATAAACGTGGATTTTTAAAGAATATATTTTAGAGCAACTTCAGAGCAACAAACGTGGATTTTTAAAGAATATATTTTAGAGCAACTTCAGAGCAACAAACGTGGATTTTTAAAGAATATTTTCCAGAGCAGCCTCAGACCAATAAACGTGGATTTTTAAAGAATATTTTCTAGAGCAGCATCAGACCAATAAAACGTGGATTTTTAAAGAATATTTTCTAGAGCAGCATAAGACCACCAAACGTGGATTTTTAAAGAATATTTTCTAGAGCAGCATCAGACCAATAAACGTGGATTTTTAAAGAATATTTTCAAGAGCAACATCAGACTAATAAAACGTGATTTTTAAAGAATATTTTCAAGAGCAGCAGCAGAGCAATAAACGAGGATTTTTAAATAACATTTTCTAGAGCATCCAATAAACGTGGATTTTTAAGGATTATTTTCTAGAGCAGCATCAGACCAATAAACGTGGATTTTTAAAGAATATTTTCTAGAGCAGCATCAGACCAATAAACGTGGATTTTTAAAGAATATTTTCAAGAGCAACATCAGACTAATAAAACGTGATTTTTAAAGAATATTTTCAAGAGCAGCAGCAGAGCAATAAACGAGGATTTTTAAATAACATTTTCTAGAGCATCCAATAAACGTGGATTTTTAAGGATTATTTTCTAGAGCAGCATCAGACCAATAAACGTGGATTTTTAAAGAATATTTTCTAGAGCAGCATCAGACCAATAAACGTGGATTTTTAAAGAATATTTTCAAGAGCAACATCAGACTAATAAAACGTGATTTTTAAAGAATATTTTCAAGAGCAGCAGCAGAGCAATAAACGAGGATTTTTAAATAACATTTTCTAGAGCATCCAATAAACGTGGATTTTTAAGGATTATTTTCTAGAGCAGCATCAGACCAATAACGTGGATTTTTAAAGAATATTTTCTAGAGCAGCATCAGACCAATAAACGTGGATTTTTAAAGAATATTTTCAAGAGCAACATCAGACTAATAAAACGTGATTTTTAAAGAATATTTTCTAGAGCAGCATCAGAGCAATAAACGAGGATTTTTAAATAACATTTTCTAGAGCAGCATAAGACCAATAAACGTGGATTTTTAAGGATTATTTTCTAGAGCAGCATCAGTCCAATAAACGTGGATTTTTAAATATTTTCTAGAACATCATCAGACGAATAAACGTGGATTTTTAAAGAATATTTTCTGGGGAAGCATCAGACCAATAAACGTGGATTTTTAAAGAATATTTTCAAGAGCAACATCAGACCAATAAAACGTGGATTTTAAACAATATTTTCTGGAGCAGCATCAGACCAATAAACGTGGATTTTTAAAGAATATTTTCAAGAGCAACATCAGACCAATAAAACGTGATTTTTTAAGAATATTTTCAAGAGCAGCAGCAGAGCAATAAACGTGGATTTTTAAAGAATATTTTCTAGAGCAGCATCAGAGCAATAAACGTGGATTTTTAAATAACATTTTCTTGAGCAGCATAAGACCAATAAACGTGGATTTTTAACGATTTTTTTCTAGAGCAGAATCAGACCAATAAACGTGGATTTTTAAAGAATATTTTCTAGAGCAGCATAAGACCAATAAAACGTGGATTTTTAAAGAACATTTTCTAGACCAGCATCAGACTAATAAACGTGGATTTTTAAAGAGCATTTGCTAAAGCAGCATCAGACCAATAAACGTGGATTTTTAAAGAATATTTTCTAGAGCAGCATCAGACCAATAAACGTGGATTTTTAAAGAATATTTTCTAGAGCAGCATAAACAATATTTTCTAGAGCAGTATCAGACAAATAAAACGTGGATTTTTAAAGAATATTTTCTAGAGCAGTATCAGACAAATAAAACGTGGATTTTTAAAGAATATTTTCTAGAGCAGTATCAGACAAATAAAACGTGGATTTTTAAAGAATATTTTCTAGAGCAGTATCAGACAAATAAAACGTGGATTTTTAAAAAATATTTTCTAGAGCAGTATCAGACAAATAAAACGTGGATTTTTAAAGAATATTTTCTAGAGCAGCATCAGACAAATAAAACGTGGATTTTTAAAGAATATTTTCTAGAGCAGTATCAGACAAATAAAACGTGGATTTTTAAAGAATATTTTCTAGAGCAGTATCAGACAAATAAAACGTGGATTTTTAAAGAATATTTTCTAGAGCAGTATCAGACAAATAAAACGTGGATTTTTAAAAAATATTTTCTAGAGCAGTATCAGACAAATAAAACGTGGATTTTTAAAGAATATTTTCTAGAGCAGCATCAGACAAATAAAACGTGGATTTTTAAAAAATATTTTCTAGAGCAGCATCAGACAAATAAAACGTGGATTTTTAAAGGATATTTTTTAGAGCAGGATAAGATCAACCAACGTGGATTTTTATAGAATATTTTCTAGAGCAGCATCAGGCCAATAAACCTGGATTTTTAAAGAATATTTTCTAGAGCAGCATCACACCAATAAAACGTGGATTTTTATAGAATATTTTCTAGAGCAGCATCAGACCAATAAAACGTGGATTTTTAAAGAATATTTTCTAGAGCAGCATCAGACCAATAAACGTGGATTTTTAAAGAATATTTTATAGAGCAGCATTAGACCAACAAAGTGGATTTTTAAAGAATATTTTCTAGAGCAGCATCAGACCAATAAACGTGGATTTTTAAAGAATATTTTCTAGAGCAGCATCAGACCAATAAACGTGGATTTTTAAAGAATATTTTCTAGAGCAGCATAAGACCAATAAACGTGGATATTTAAAGAATCTTTTTAGAGCAGCATCAGACCAATAAACATGGATTTTTAAAGAATATTTTCTAGAGCAGCATCAGACCAATAAACGTGGATTTTTAAAGAATATTTTCTAGAGCAGCATCAGACCAATAAAACGTGGATTTTTATAGAATATTTTCTAGAGCAGCATCAGACCAATAAAACGTGGATTTTTAAAGAATATTTTCTAGAGCAGCATCAGACCAATAAAACGTGGAATTTTATAGAATATTTTCTAGAGCAGCATCAGACCAATAAAACGTGGATTTTTAAAGAATATTTTCTAGAGCAGCATCAGACCAATAAAACGTGGAATTTTATAGAATATTTTCTAGAGCAGCATCAGACCAATAAAACGTGGATTTTTAAGGAATATTTTCTAGAGCAGCATCAGACCAATAAAACGTGGATTTTTAAGGAATATTTTCTAGAGCAGCATCAGACCAATAAAACGTGGATTTTTAAAGAATATTTTCTAGAGCAGCATCAGACCAATAAAACGTGGATTTTTAAAGAATATTTTCTAGAGCAGCATCAGACCAATAAACGTGGATATTTAAAGAATCTTTTTAGAGCAGCATCAGACCAATAAACGTGGATTTTTAAAGAATATTTTCTAGAGCAGCATCAGACCAATAAACGTGGATTTTTAAAGAATATTTTCTAGAGCAGCATAAGACCAATAAACGTGGATATTTAAAGAATCTTTTTAGAGCAGCATCAGACCAATAAACATGGATTTTTAAAGAATATTTTCTAGAGCAGCATCAGACCAATAAACGTGGATTTTTAAAGAATATTTTCTAGAGCAGCATCAGACCAATAAAACGTGGATTTTTATAGAATATTTTCTAGAGCAGCATCAGACCAATAAAACGTGGATTTTTAAAGAATATTTTCTAGAGCAGCATCAGACCAATAAAACGTGGAATTTTATAGAATATTTTCTAGAGCAGCATCAGACCAATAAAACGTGGATTTTTAAAGAATATTTTCTAGAGCAGCATCAGACCAATAAAACGTGGAATTTTATAGAATATTTTCTAGAGCAGCATCAGACCAATAAAACGTGGATTTTTAAGGAATATTTTCTAGAGCAGCATCAGACCAATAAAACGTGGATTTTTAAGGAATATTTTCTAGAGCAGCATCAGACCAATAAAACGTGGATTTTTAAAGAATATTTTCTAGAGCAGCATCAGACCAATAAAACGTGGATTTTTCAAGAATATTTTCTTGAGCAGCCTCAGACCAATAAACGTGGATTTTTAAAGAATATTTTCTAGAGCAGCCTTAGACCAAAAAACGTGGATTTTTAAAAAATATGTTCTAGAGGACCATCAGACCAATAAACGTGGATTTTAAAGAATATTTTCTAGAGCAGCCTCAGACCAATAAACGTGGATTTTTTAAAGAATATTTTCTAGAGCAGCCTCAGACCAATAAACGTGGATTTTTAAAGAATATTTTCTAGAGCAGCCTCAGACCAATAAACGTGGATTTTTAACGAATATTTTCTAGAGCAGCCTCAGACCAATAAACGTGGATTTTTAAAGAATATTTTCTAGAGCAGCCTCAGACCAATAAACGCGGATTTTTAAAGAAGATTTTCTAGAGCAGCCTCAGACCAATAAACGTGGATTTTTAAAGAATATTTTCTAGAGCAGCATAAGACCAATCAAGGTGGGTTTTTAAAGAATGTTTCTAGAGCAGCTTCAGACCAATAAACGTGGATTTTTAAAGAATATTTTCTAGAGCAGCATCATACCAAAAAACGTGGATTTTAAAGAATATGTTCTAGAGTAGAATCATATTAATACACGAGGATTTTTAAAGAATATTTTCTAGAGCAGCCTCAGACCAATAAACGTGAATTTTTAAAGAATATTTTCTAGAGCAGCATAAGACCAATAAACGTGGATTTTTAAAGAATATTTTCTAGAGCAGCATAAGACCAATAAACGTGGATTTTTAAAGAATATTTTCTAGAGCAGCATAAGACCAATAAACGTGGATTTTTAAAGAATATTTTCTAGAGCAGCATAAGACCAATAAACGTGGATTTTTAAAGAATATTTTCTAGAGCAGCATAAGACCAATAAACGTGGATTTTTAAAGAATATTTTCTAGAGCAGCATAAGACCAATAAACGTGGATTTTTAAAGAATATTTTCTAGAGCAGCATAAGACCAATAAACGTGGATTTTTCACTATTTATTCCCTGTATCAATTTTTGATAATAAATTTAAAATTAATTTCTTTGCTGTCTTTGTATTTATTAAAAAAATTAACCTCCTTTATTTTTTTTTGCGTCATGCATTCATTTTTTCACTCACACAATTCACAAGATAATTAATGTCTTCGGACTTAATGAAACATATGCAAAATACCTAGCTGGCATAATTTGTAAAACTTACCGCTATGCAAGCAGGTGCATTTAAAACTCAAATACTTTGCAAACATTTGCAATGTGTCTACAATAAATTACCTTGAAATGAATAAAAGTGTAAAAGTTACAAATGAATGCAAAAAGAAGACTATAATTAATGTCTTCAGAGGAAGTGTATTTTATATGGAAGTATATTTTATGGAAGAGAGAGTCTGAAATGCATTGGTTAGAAAAAAATATTTCGTAGAACAATTGTGTTAATATGCTTCTATTGGTTACTTTTTCAAATAAAAAATTACCCAATAATCTATTACAAGTTCAAAGATTAATAACGTCGAAAATATCACGGCTGTCACGATCGTCTGTAGGGGATACATACTGAATGAATAAATGTAAAGGACTTTATGAAACAAACGAAAATAACAATTAAGGAAAGAATATGCATTACTTTTACAATACATACTTCGAAAACTGTTGCAGAGCAGTTCCATTTAAATATTAGCAAGGCTAACTTTGACTTTCAAAGATAAACGCTGTTATATATCGTATATAAATATTATTAATTATTTGAAGTAAATGGATATGGCACATACTCACACAGTCTGATCCCAAAAAATATTTGTTTTAAATCCACCTTGAAACAACCAACATTTAAATAATTACAGTTTAAGCGCCCTCTATATTTCAATAGTAACACTTTAAGGCTTTATTTTATTGATTTTATAACTTTTTATATTTCCTGTTGTGTTTGATTTTTACATTTTAAATATAGCTGATAAAATACACCTCTGTAAATATATTTAATACTACTAAAGTAAGCAAATATGTACTACTAAATTTATCGAGCCACACTAGTTGACAATATCTCTTCTCAAAAGTAGAAGCTAAACAGAACGAAATTCAATAATTTCTTTCATTCTTGTAGAGCAACTTAAACACAACATACCAACTTCAATGCTTTCATAGAACGTACATAATACCGGTAATAGCGCATCATCCGCAATACAGAGAGTGGATCAAAAATACAATATTCTCAAGTGTCTTTTTCATGTGGCACGATGTGAGGCACGGTTTATTCCTGTAGAACAATTGAACACTACATATCAACTTCAATGCTGCCTGAAGTACACGAAACCAATAATAATACATCATCAGTAATTTGAACACTTCATCAATGCTCCATCAAGTACGTGATACCGGTAATAGCGAATCACCCGCAATACAGAGAGTGAATCAACCAAACATTATACGAAAATCGTGTCTTCTTTAACCACGTTTTTAGATCGGCGTTCTCTGAAAAATATTTATAAAAATAAAAATTTATAGGCCTCATGGTCGGTCCTCTAGAAAATATTGTTTTTAAATTCAGATTAGAATGGTCTAAAAGTCCTCTAGAAAATATTCTTTGCAAATACACGTACATAAAGTGCTCTGAGGTTCTCTAGAAATTATTATTATTATTTGAAAATAGACGTATATAGCTCTGAGGTTCTCAAGAAAATATTCTTTAACAAGTAACAAATTATCAGTCGGCTTTGCCGACAGAGATATACCCTCAGCCTGTGTATATTTAAACAATTTTTTTCCCAAAATACGTATGTATTTTAGGGGGTTTAAAAATTGTGGGTGTTTGAAACGACAAAAATGTTGATTAGGATTAAAGATCAAAAGTTTTGCGGAGGAGATACTAAAAGGAATGGATCGACATTAACCGTTATGGAAGTGGATCTCCAGCCACAACATATGGTGCCATAGCGGGTTTTTACACTCTTCGGGCTGTTTGCTCAAGAAGTATAAACTTGCCCCTAAAAAAATTGAGGCAGCGAATGCAAGTTGCTTCAACAAAAATCGAAGGGATTCGATATCAGGTCTTAAAGAGAACTTATCCGAAATTTTGAGTGGGAGGTACCGGATGGAGTGGACAAATATAGTCTATATGTGAACCTGATCTATATCTGCTAGATATATTAGGATGTGTAAAGTATAGACCAATTCGGCCACTCCCTTCAAGAGTTATCGTACGAAAAATTTTTCCGAACATTTTTGAACTGGGGGAGGTACCTGAAGGAGCGGACCGATATGGCTTATCTTCAAAATTAAACTATGTTTGGACAAAATATTACTAAGGCCAAATCATGGACCGAATCGGCAGATCCGTTCGAGAGTTATCTTGCGCTCCAACCACCTCACACGGTGTCATAGGGCTTTTTTGCAACTTTCAGGCTATTTTCTCAGGAAGTATGGACTTGCCTCTGATGAAATTTGTACCGCCGTATGGAGGGCAGTGAATACAAGTTGCTAAAACAAAAATCAAAGCGATTCGAGAGATGGCCCTAAACTGAACTATTCCGAAATTTTGTGTGAAAGGTACCCGAAGGAGTGGACCGATTGAGTCCATATTGAAACCTTATCTAAGTCTGGTACACATTTCACGATGGGTGAAGTATGGACCAAATCGGTTACTCCCTTCAGGAGTTATCGTGCGCACAAATTTTTTCGAACTTTTGTGGGGGAGGTACCGGAAAGAGTGGACCGATATAGTCCATCTTCGAACTTAAACTAAGTTTGGGTAATATATTACGAAAGCCAAAATTTTAACCGAATAGGTTCATTCGTACTACTTGGGGTCTAAAACCATTATTTCGATGAGGCACATTTTGCCCGTATTAAAATGTATATACCCTCGATCTATCTATATATATAAAAGAGCTTAGTGATAAGTGAGCGAGTGACATGTATATCATCGCCCAGACGAAACCGCTGAAGTTAGAAAGCTGAAATGTTGACTGTGGGTTGCTGTCGGTGTGTAGGGATGAGATAAGGCTGGGTTTTTGGAAATTCGACCTAGAAGGGTACGAAAAGTACAAAAAGGTACTAAATATGGTGCTCTTTGTATTAGGCAAACGGGAAGAGCTAGAATTCTGAAATTTGGAATGAGGGTAACTGATGGAGAGTTAGAAAGATGTACCAAAAAGTTTTAGGAAACTCGACCTCTAAGTGTACGAAAAGTACTAAATTTTGTACGAATTGTATATTTTGGAAACTTGGAATTTGGTATGGAAATCAAGGTTGGAAAGTGGTGTTTATAAAAGGAAATGGTTTTCGAAATTAGTACTCAGTGGCGAAAAGTTCTAAATGGTACTAAATTTAGTACAATTTGGATCTGGGTGAACGGATAGAGCGGGAATTCTGAAATTTAGAATGTGGGTCACTGATGGAGAGTTAGAAAGATGTACCAAAGGGTTTTAGCAAATTCGACCTATAAGTGTACTATAAGTTACTAAATTTAGTACCAGTTGTATATTTTCCACTGATATAGCTAGAATCCTGGAATTTGGTATAGAAATCAAGGTTGGGAAGTAGTGTTAATAGAAGGAAATGGTTTTGGAAATTCGTACTCATGTGCACGAAAAGTTCTAAATGGTACTAAATTTAGTACAATTTGGATTTGGGTGAACGGATAGAGCTGGAAACCAGAAATTTGGAACTATGATTATTGTTAAAGTGTAAGAATGAGAATGGGTGTAGTTTTGTAAATTCGTACTTATGTCCACGAAAAGTACTAAATGGTACTAAATTTGGTACAACTTGGAGTTGGGTAAACAGATAGAGCTGCAAACCTGAAATGTGGACTATTCAGGTAGCTTTGGAAATTCGTACTTATGTATAAGAAAAGTACTAAATGGTACTAAAGTTACTGTTGGAGTATAGGATTGTGGTAGTTTTGAAAATTCGTACTTATGTGTACAAAAAGTACTAAACTGTTCTATATTTGGTACAATTTGGATTTGGGTGAACGGATAGAGCTGCAAACCGGAAATTTGGAATTACGATTACTGTTGTAGGGTAGGATTGAGTCATGGAAATAGCTTTGGAAAATTGTACTTATGTGTACGAAAAGTATTAAATGGTAGTTTTGGAAATTCTTACTTATGTTTTCGAAAAGTATCGTGAAATTTGGAAATATGATTACTTTGCGTGGAGAATTGAGGCAGATTTCGGAAATTCGTTCTTATGTGTACAAAATACTTTTTGTACACATAAGTACGAATTTTCGAATGGTACTAAATTTGGTACCATTTGGATATAGGTACAATTTGGAGTGGAGGATTGAGATAGTTTGAGTTTTTGAAATGTATATAAATTCTGACATTAGGTATGGAGGTCGCTAAGGACTGAATTATTGAGTTGGTATTGGAAATACAAAAAATACAAAATAGTACCAAATTTGGTGTTGGGTGATGCTGAAATTTTGTAGTTAGGGTGCGCAAAGTACGAAAGTGCAATAAATTTTATATTGGGCTAAGGAGAAGTTGTCAGTTTCACTGTTAGAGGTGTTAGTACAATAAGTGTACTAGAAGTATTAAATAGTACTAAATATTGAAGCACTGGTATTGAGAATGTCTATAAAAATCCGCCTTTAAAATGTATGCAATGTTTCTGCATGTAATACCATGGAGTTTTAAAATTGTATCGAATAGTGTGCTAATGCTTTCATGTTAACGCGAAGGCGGTTTCTAAATTTTACACTGAAATCAAACAGTCAAACGTATCTTTTGAACAATATTGTTTCTTTTTTATTCTGGACGTTTTAGAAAGTACATTTATTGTTTTGCAAGAAGGTTTTTATCCACTGAGAACAAAAAGGGCTAAATTAAAATGTGTAAAAAATAACTGTTATATAGGGGTTATGTCAAACAAAGCGTGCGCATTAAGTAACATTTTTTGAATAAAGGTTTTCTACATGTTGATATCACAAATGCCGAAATTACAGATACTTCGGTTGGAAAATGTAAATAAAATTTTCAAAATACCCGTACCGTTCTAATAAAACATGGACTGGAATTTAAAATGGGTATTGTTTTTTTAATTCGAACTAAAGGTATATGAACAATACTTAAAAGAAATTAAATATCAATTAAAATAGGTATTAGTACATCAAAATTGTCAGTGTCCACCATTTTCATATGAAATATTGTTTATTTGTATATTATTCCCTTTCCGCATACGAAGTAGCGGGCATTTTGCTAGTATTCTATAAAAGTCCATTTTTATTGGTGCAAAGATCCTTTTATTTTTTTAAATCCTCGTTTATTGGCTTGAAGATCCTTTTAATTTTTTTTAATCCACGTTCATTGGTTTGAAGGTTCTTTTAAATTTGTTTAAAAACCACGTTTATTGGTTTTAAGATTCTTTTAATTTTTTCTTTTATATTTGTAAAAAGGTACTTTAGGAAATATTCTTTAAAAATCCACGTTTCTTGGTGTGAAGGATCTTTAGAAAATATTCATTAAAAATTTACGTTTATTTGCATAAAGGTACTTTAGAAAATATTCTTTAAAAATCCACGTTTGTGGGTCTACAAAATATTATTTAAAAAATCCAGGTTTTTTGGTCTGAAAATATTATCTAAAAATGCACGTTTATTGGTTTGATGGTCCTCAAGAAAATATTATTTAAAAATCCACGTTTAATGGTCTAGAAAATATTATCTAAAAATTCCCGTTTAGTGGTCTGATGGTCCTCTAGAAAATATTATTTAAAAATCCACGTCTATTGGTGTAATAGTCCTCTAGAAATTATTATATAAGAATCCACGTTTATTGGTCTGATGGTCTTCTAGAAAATATTATTTACAAATCCACGTTTATTGATGTTAATGTCCTTTAGAAAGTATTGTTTAACATGCACGCTTATTGGTCTGATGGTCCTCTATAAAATGTTATTTAAAAATCCAAGTTATGGATCTAGAAAATATTATTTAAAAAATCCAGGTTTATTGGTCTACAAAATATTATCTAAAAATCCACGTTTATTGATCTGATGGTCTTTTAGAAAATATTATCTAAAAATCCACGTTTATTGGTCTAGAAAATATTATCTAAAAATCCACGTTTATTTGTCTGATGGTCCACGATCCACGTTTATTGATGTTAAGGTCCTTTAGAAAATATTCTTCAAAAATCCACGTTTATTGATGTAAAAGTCGTTTAGAAAATATTCTTTTAAAATACGTGTTTATTGGGGTGAAGATCCTTTAGAAAAAATAAGCGTTTATTGTTGTCAAACTTCTTTAAAAAATTTCCTTCAAAAGTCCGCGTTTATTGTTGTGAATTCCATTTGGAAAATATTCTTCAAAAATCCACGTTCATTGGTGTGAAGGTCCTTAAGAAAATATTCTTTAAAAATTTACTTTCATTGGTGTGAAAGTCCTTTAGAAAATATTCTTAAAAAATCTACGTTAACTGGTGTGAAAGTCCTTAGGAAAATATTCTTTACAAATCCTCGTTTATAAGTATGAAGCTCCTTAGGAAAATATTCTTTAAAATCAACTTTTTTGGTGTAAAGGTCCTTTATGAAATATTGTTTAAAAATCCAGGTTTATTGGTCAGATAATCCTATAGAAAATATTTTTAAAAAATCAACATTTATTGGTCTTCTGAATTTTTTAACTATTAATGTTTATTGGTCGGATGTTTAAGAAATCCATGTTCAGTTATTTTATGATCCTTAAAAAAACTTTTTTATTGCCCTGATGATCCTTTAAAAATATTACCTCACACCCCGTCATTATGGGTATGTTGATCCTTAAAAAAATATTATTTAAAAAGCCAGCTTTATGAGCCTGGCGATCCTTTAAAAATATTATTTAAAAACCCGTATTTATGGAGCTGTTGATCATTTGAAAATAATATTTAAAAATCCATGTTTATGGGAATGATGATCCTTTAAAAATCCATGTTTATGGAACTGATTATCCTTAAAAATATATCCTAGTTTTAAAAATATTATTTAAACATTTCGGTCAATGGGGCTGTTAATCCTTTAGAAATTTTATATCAAAAATCCACGTTTATGGGCCTGATGATCCTTTAACAATTTTATTTAAAAATCCACGTTTATGGGCCTGATGATGCTTTAAAAATATTATTTAAAAGTCCACATTTATGGGCCTGTTGATCCCTTAAAAATATTATTTAAAAATCCACGTTTATTGGCTGTGATTTTGTAAACCTATTCTTCAATGCTACTATTTTGGATTCGCCAAAAGGGGAGTCCGGGCGTATTCGTTTTGTCAAGGAGTATACGCTCTATGGTTCACAATTACCACGATCTGCTCTTTTTATACTAGCGGATGTGATTGAAAGCCATGTTTGGCGGTAAAAATTATTTGTCTTAAAATATCCTGCAATTATATTTATACCCTACACCACAATGTGGAAAGGGTATTATAAGTTTGTTTTGGTAAAAATTCATGTAACACCGCGAAATATTCGTCGAAGACCCCCAATGTGGTATACCAATGTTCATATCTCGACGAGATAAAGCGATTTTGAGATGTGTGCCCGTCCAGACGGATAGACGGGCCATTATAAATTGTAAACACGCTCCAGGCCGCAATTATGGACCGATCGTCACGAAATTTTGTATGGAGGTCGGGTTCAGGCCAGAATAGATCCTTATTCTTATTGGTGATGATCGAGAAATATTTAGCGGGTGAAATGGACCAAAAACATAATTTTTATCCGATTTTGTAGCGGCTCTGTATGTCGCAATTATAGTCCGATCGCCTCGAAATTTTAAATAATGTAGGATTATATGACAAAGAAGAAGCTTGCAATTTGAGATGGTGATCGGATGATGTTTAGAGGGTTAAATGGACCACAACTTTTGTGTGAAAATTGTGAAAATTTTTAATATACTGGTAATATCTTTATTCCTGGACCACACATTCCGCCCACATAAATAATATTTAGAAGGACAACTCTTGCCCTTTCAATTAATGCCAATTATGTTGATATATGTGGTCAGATAACAGAGTTAAAGCCTAATATATCCAGTGTTTTGCTTGTAATGTAATCAAAAGCATACTAGAGGTCGCAATTATAGATCAATAGTCACGAAATTTTGCATGATGATGATCTGATATTATTTAGCGGGATTCAATGGACCATTACTTTTGTATGCTAAATAAAAACATTTTATTTTTGGTCCATATTTGAATCCCTGGAGGCCATATACCAGCAAAGTCGCCTATATATGAAAAATTAACTACCGATCTTTCCTCTGATGAAAATTGCAGTAATATGTGTGCTTGGTAACCGACCTACTACCTAAGATATAATGAGTTTTGTGAAGAGAACCACATCTTCCTCCCATGCTAAAAATTGTCTCTATCATGACAGACAAATTCCCAGTTCTTGCTAAACAACGCCAACTTTCAAATTTAAGAATATTTCTAAAAATGTACTGTATATAATTGTTCCACAAACATCCCAGTAGGGCCAAACATCCCTAGGGCCCAGCCTTCTCTCATATCAATGAGGGCACCCCGATTAATATCAGCTCAATGATATGTAGACAGCGGAATTTTATGCAACACCTATTTTTGTAAAATTTGCATAGTTTAACTTCTAATTAAATTCCAATCGAAATATATCACATATGGAAAAATATGCGAAATGTATAAATTATGCATATGCAAATATTATTTTTGCATATGGAAAATTTCTGTATTTCCCATATTTTCGTATGCTACATATATTTCAATAATGTCTTCTAAAATGTTTATGTGTACATTTTTCTGTTTGAAATTCACTTCAGACAAGTCAATAAAATAGATAAATCTGTAACCAGAACCACAATCTTCAAAATGTCGAAAATGGGGAGCTTTCGTTGTATTGGAGCTATATGAACGCCTAGACCTATACCGACAAATTTCAGATGGAAAGTTTAATACTCCCAATGAAGACTTAATACCAAATTTTAGCCAATTCGGAGGGATATTGAGACCATAACCTTCAAAGTACAGAAAATCGGTAGGTTCTGGTTATGGGAGCTATATGAAGACGTGGACATATAACGACAAATTTCAGGTGGAAAGTTTTTTTTACCTCCAACGAAGACTGAATACAAAATGTCAGCCATTTCAGTTTGATATTGAGGCTACTACCTTCAAAATAACGGATATCGGGCGGTACGGTTCTATGGGAGCTATATGAAGACCTGAACCTATACCGATAAATTTCAGGTGGAAATATGCAAAACAATTAGGTCCGGACTAAATGTCCGTTCTAAAATTACTTATTGGTGCCACCATGGTACAATTGTTTGCACACCCGCCTTGCACGCTGAAGGTCGGGCGTTCGATTCCCGGCCAGCAAACATCAAATTTCCAACGATGGCAAAATACCCCTCAGTAAAGTTGGCGACATTTTCTGAGTATTTCAACCATGTACAACTTCTCTACAGGTGGTGTTTTAAGACATGCCTTCCGGACTCGGCGATAAACAGTACACCCCATACTATTGCTGTAATATGAATCGTGGTGCACGCCCTGTCCCTTCTGTGATGTTTGTGGTACAATTATTATATTGTTATTTAAACTTAATGTGATAAGGTTGCAGACTCCAAAAAGTCATTTCTTACAATGAGCTTATTTGTCCAAAAGAAACTTTGATTTGCTGAAAGCTAACTCGCAGGGTAGTGGTGTAGGGTATCGTCTGGTCGGCCCTGTCCAACTATAGCCTTTGCTTACTTGTTTTACAATGATCTCAATGACTGCAGGTATTTGTTGTGAGTGGTCTTGTACTTTAAATCTTACCTGCTTAACATACACTCCACGTCAGTAGAATAAAACACCTAAATTTTTGTTAATGTTATCTTATTTATCCCAAAACGAATGAATCTTCGTTTTTAATCTTGTAGTGATTTAAAGTCTTTGATGTTCCGAATCAAACACAGAAAAAAATATTTTTCTAGCTTTTCGCGAAATGTTTTTCTTATCATTTTCCCGATAGTACTGTGAAAAAATAGGCATTTATTTTTGGTCATCAGGATAGAACAATCACTTGATTTTCGCGAATTGTTGAGATATTAACGCGGAAATATTTAGAGGTTTTCTTTTATGAAAAATGACTATAAAGCCCTGCTTTATCATTTGAAAGAAATTGTTAATATCTCAACAGTTCGCGAAAACAAAGTGACTGTTCTATCCTGATGACCAAAAATACATGCCAATTTTTTCATAGTACTATCGGAAAAATTATTAGAAAATAATTATTTTCTGTGTTTGATTCGGAACATCATAGACTTTGAATCCCTACAAAATTAAAAGGGAAAATTTTGGGATAAATAAGCTAACATTAACAAAAATTTAGATGTTTTATTCTACTGACGTGGAGTGTATATGTCAAGTATGTATAGGCTCATGCAAACAACCGTTCTGCAAAAATACCCTTTAAAACCACAAACTTTTTATATCCATGTATGATAAATCCTCTGCACATTGATAATGTTAATAATGTTGACGTTCTGGCAAAATAAAAAATACACATACTGCAGACCAGCTGCTAGTTAGTGATTAAGCTCAACGGAAATTGTGGCATGTTGTATCTGAACTCTTCATATTCGATTATGGAGTAAATAAATAAAATTAATTATATAAGAACCCCAATTGAACTTCATTAAGGTAAGGTAATAAAAATTATATAACTTAAAGGAAAATGATGGAGAGTCGTTTGTTTGGCTGCTGGCAGGTTGTGGGAAAACATTTGCAATTTAATTGTATTCAATATTTATTTCAAGCCAATTCAACGCCACAGCTCTTGAAGCAAACTACAAAAGCAGCAAGTTCTTACAATCCTTATAAATGAATAGTTACGTTGAAAGAGACCGACTCCAATCATGGTCCTGCAATGTAGTTAAATATTTATACATATCATTCATAAGAAATATAATGAATGAAATTAAAACAAAAAGTATATGCAGAAAAAGTGGAATATAAACTTAAAAAGCCTCGTAATGGAAAGAAAACAATCATCAATGTCATCGCCACACCACACAAAAAGATAAATAAATAATTGGCAATAAATATGAGGCAAAATAATACTGGTGTATAAAGCTGCAAACCTGAAAGCATGCAATGTTTTTCTTTATTTATAATTAACATAAAAATATATTTATATTAACATGTGGAACATATTTATGTGAGATACACATATACAAATTAATACTTTTTATTGCAAAAAGCAAAAGAAAAAACAACATTGTTGAGGGAGCAATGGGGCGTATACGTACCGCCATATTGTATACGCGATATAGGAAACATTCAATTCTTGGTGGTTTTAGAACTTTGCTTCAGATGTCATAAAAAATGATTATTGAAGTGACAGCTTACAAGGATCAATTGGAGATTTCTAAATTTTTTCTAGAGGAACATACTTATTTAATTTTAAAGAATATTTTCTAGAGCTCCAATCAACGTGGATTATAAAGAATTTTCACACCAATAATCGTGAAGTTTTAAAGAATATTTTCTAAACAATTTTCACACCAATATACGTGGATTTTTAAAGATAATATTTTCTAAAAGTCCTAAAGGAGCTTTACACCAATAAACGTGGATTTTCAAATAATATTTTCTAGAAGGCCATCAGACCAATAAACGTGTGTTTTTAAATAATATTTTCTAAAGGGCCATAAGACCAGTAAACGTGGATTTTTAAACGAATATTTTCTAAAGCAGCATCAGACCAATAAACGTAGATTTTTAAATAATATTTTTCAAAGGACAATCAGGCCAGTAAACGTAGATTTTTAAATAATATTTTTTAAAGGACAATCAGGCCAGTAAACGTGAATTTTAAAATAATATTTTCTAGAGCAGCATCAAACCAATAAACGTAGTTTTTAAAAAATTATTGCGAGAGCAACATCAGACCAATAAACGTGAATTTTTAAAAAATATTTTCTGAAGGGCCACCAGACGAGTAAACGTGGATTTTTAAAGAATATTTTCTAGAAGGCCATCAGTCCAATAAACGTCGATTTAAAAAAAAAAATATTTCCTAGATGGTCATCAGGCCAATAAATGTGGATTTTTAAAGAATATTTTCTAGAGGGCCATCAGACCAATGTACGAAGTTTTTGAAGAATATTTTCTAGAGGGTCATCAGACCATTAAACGTGGATTTTTAAAGAATATTTTCTAGAGGGCCATCCGACCAATAAACGTGGAATTTTAAAGAATGATTTCTAGAGGGCCATCAGGGCAATAAACGTGGATTTTTAAAAAATATTTCCAAGAGGGTCATCAGACCAATAAACGAGGACTTTTAAAAAATATTTTCTAGAGAGCCATCAGACCAATAAACGAGGATTTTTGAAGAATATTTTCTGGAAGGGCCATAAGACCAATAAACATTGATTTTTAAAGAATCTAATATATAAAAGGCAATGTGTGTATGTTAGTATGTTTGTTTGTATGTATGTTTGTATGTTTGTATGTTCCGAATAGACTCAAAAATGGCTGAATATATTTTCTTGAAAATTTCAGATAATGTACTGGGAACACCGGTGGTGAAAATAGGCTGTATTTTTTTTTTTTTTTTGTTTTTTTGAATGGTCGTCGTGGAACTGAAATATCGCGGTCATCCCAAATTATTCAAAAATGTATTATTTCAGATAATATACCTAATTTTAGTAAGCTTGACTACAAAACCGCTATAACACTGACTTCAATATGTGGGGTAACGCGGTCAACGCCATATTTTGGAATACAGTAAAATCCCGATAACTTGAGATGTCACTATATAGAAATTCCGAAAAATCGATTGGGAAATCTTATGAAATTTTGTATGTGGAATTTTTAGGTCTGAGAAAAGGTCGTAATCTATTTTTTTATCCCGCTAAGTGTAGTGACCGGCGGTCCTCCCCACAATTTTTTTTAAAAAAATCCCCGAAAGTCAAGATACGTTTTAATATATTGTTTACAAATTGTTTGCAATGCTATGGTAATTACAGTCTTGACCCTGAATGGTCGTCGCGGAAGTGAAATATCGCGGTCATCCCAAAATTTTCAAAAATGTATTATTTCAATTAATTAGAACTGTCGTAAGCTGTTTTTATACGGCTAAGAGTAGTGACGGTGGTCCTCCCCCACAATGTTTTTAAGAAAATCTGAAATCTTTGATATTTTTGAACGTATTGTTTACAGATTGTTTTCCCTGAATGACCGCGGTCATCACAAAGTTTTCAAAAATGTATTATTTCAATTAATATACATAATTTTAGTAAGCGTGACACAAAAATGATATAAACACTAGGTTGAACAAGTGGGATAGCGCGGTCGTGAGCTATTTTAATACGGCTAAGTGTAGTGACCGGAGGTTCTCCTTCAATTTTTTTTTTAATCTGAAGTCCATGATATTTTTGATCGTTTTGTTTACAGATTGTTTGCAATACTACTGTAATTACTGTCTTGACCCTGAATGGTCTTCGCGGAAGTGAAATATCGCGGCCATCACAAAATTTGCAAACATTTATTATTTCAGCGTGCCTAAAAAACGCTATAAACGCTGAACACTAAACAATAAGTGGGATAGCACGATCAACTCCACATTTTGGAATACAGTAAAATCCCGATTACTTGAGATGTCACTAGATTGAAATTCCAGAAAGATCGATCGGAAATTAGACAAAGTTATTGATATACAATACAATATCATCATTGGAATCGGAATACCGCGATCGTGTTCGATTTTTGAAAATATTATGAAAGAAAAAAGACGTTACGTTCGATCGAAAATCAGGCGCCACCGTTCTATGGGAACTATATCAAAACGAGGACGTATACTGAAAATTCTCTGCAAGACTGTTTACGACCCCCTACAGTGGCTATATCTCTCCTCTTTAAAATATATTAAAACCAGATTTCTGCCATTTCGGTGTGATAATAATGTTAAATCCTCAAAAATAGCGAAAATCAGCCGGTACCGTTCTATGGGAGCTATATCAAAACGTGGACCTATACTGACAATTCTCTGCAGTAATAATTACGACCCCAACAGAGACCAACAATCCAATATATAGCAATGTTAATTGACGTGCACCGACCATTATATGTGGGTCACAAAGTGCTTTAAACTGTCGATTTATGGTGAAGGGTATAATAAAAGAGATTTTATATCTTAAACTAGCGGACCCGGCGAACTTCGTCTCGCTATTAAGGAATAAAATTTCATACAAAAACTCAATTTTCGATTTTTCCAATTTTCCGACTTTTCCAGAGAGATTTTCCAAAATTTTCTTCCGTAAAGACCTTCTCCTCGAAAATACGAATAACTGACAAAAAATTTTACAGAAATCGGCCTAGCCGTTCTCATTTTATGAATTACTATACATTTTTTACACCATTTTTATATATATAGATTTGGGGTATACCATTACATGGATTTTATGTCAAAACATTGATTTATATTATGAAGTTTCTAGAGGGATGCCTAATTATGGCTGTATCAATACTGGATAGATAACTAAATTTTACACGGAGAACCCAAACAACGGGCCAGCAACGCCGACCGGGTCAGCTAGTATTTTCTAAATAATATTTTCTAAAGGGCCATAAGAAGAGTAAACGTGGCTTTTTAGATAATACTTTCTAGAGAGTCATCAGACCAATAAACGTGGATTTTTAAAGGATTTTCGCACAGATAAACGTGGATTTTTAAAAAATATGGTTAAAGGACTTTCGCACAGAGATAAACTTGGAAAAAAGATTTTTAACGACTTTCACACCACTAAACGTGGATTTTTTAAATAATATTTTCTAAAGGGCCTTCACTTCAATAAACGTGGATTTTTTAAATAATATTTTCTGAAGGGCCTTTACTTCAATAAACGTGGATTTTTTAAATAATATTTTCTAAAGGGCCTTCACTTCAATAAACGTGGATTTTTTAAATAATATTTTCTGAAGGGCCTTCACTTCAATAAACGTGGATTTTTTAAATAATATTTTCTAAAGGGCCTTCACTTCGCAAAGTGCGTGTAAATTGAAGGTTTTTTATATTTCAATTCCTTTGATTCATAGCCACTCACAAACATTCAGATATACATATGTATGTATGTACATATATGGTAACATGGGGCGCCTTCGCCACGTTTTTTTCAAAATGTTCTCATATCGACATCATTAAAGTTTTTCCAAATATTATTTTTGGTAAGAATATTAGCATATCTTGACTATAAGTTTTGATATATAAATGATTATAATTTTGCTTTTAAAATATTATTTTTGAGAATTTACAAAATGTCTAAAAGGTGGCGAAGCCTCCCCACCCATGGGTAGCTTCGCCATCGACATAGGACATATATCAACGGACTCTAAAACTGGAATTTACCATACTTCCTCCTCAAATATCAACATTATGCATAAAAGGAACATGTTTTCTATTTAATAATCAAAAATTATTCTAAAATTTACAAAAAGAAACATATTTAGCCGTTAATTGAAGTAGGTACCTTGAATTAAGGCATAAAAATGAAATTTTTGCCAAATTAGATAGGTTTAGCACAATATTTGATTTTAACTTCACATTATAGGATGGTATATCAATAGCATAAACAATTTAAGTTAAACCTGACATATTTCTCACATTAACCCACAACAGCCCTATCATGGCGTAGCCGCCCCACCCCCTACATAGTTCATAATATGAATATATTGACATTTGTAATTACTTTTATCATGCAAATTATTTGGATTTATATTCTTCAGTAGTTGTCTATTAACGGTATAAATATAATTTTGATATCACAAAAGGTATACAAGATATCACAAAATATACCTACCATGAATATTTTTCGCAATACCCCAAAAACATGAAACCGCGTGCATCAGCAATCATATATTTGATAGAATAGCCAATTATTGGGAGATGAAAGATCTTCGTTAAACTCACAATTTTCCCTTTAACGGCATTTCTCTAGCATTTCTAGTTTTCAAGAAAATAGGCGCTGGCGAAGGCGCCCCAGTGGCGAAGCCGCCCCATGTTACCATATATACCTGGATAAAACTTTTCTCCTTTTACTCGCTCTCTATAAGTTATCAAAAAATAAACCACATCGAAAGCGTTGAGAAACAAAAAAGCCCGAACAGATAGGCAAACAAAAAACTGAACAGAAACCAGAAAAATATTTTTGTAATTAATTCCCTCATGTGGCAAAAGTGAGATTCAACTCACAAAGCAAAGTAACAAATTTTCGCAGGTTTTGTTCATTTAAATATGTTCATAGCGCTCCTCCTTTTTGCCACTGTCAAGGAGCTGAAAAAATAAATATTTATTGTTTATTGGTGGATGCAATTGTTTATTGAAAGTACCAACTGGCACAACCACGACTTTATACAGAATTAGGTAAATGAAACTTGGTACCTACTATGGTTGTAGACTTGGTGCGAGAATATAGTTGTTATTTTTATTTCCAAACCGCAAATAGCAAGTAATTTATATGGACACCAGATGAAGAGCAATTGGCCTGAATATCAGTGCGTATACGTGTTGTCACAACGTATACGCTTTGTGGGTTTTTACATAGCAGCTGTCTAAATCTGGTCACCAAATTATTCGAGTGGGTGCAAAATCAATAACAATTAGAATAAAAACTCTCTTTAACACCAGTCTTATCTGTGACCATGCCTTGGCTGAAGACAAGGACGAACAGAACAAGACAATGTTTTAGGAGTATAACCCTATGAGGAACGTGATGTCATTGCTAGCACTAAATAGGTTCATGCAAAAACTACCAATTCAATAACATCAAGTGGTTCCACAGCATCACCAAGACGCAAGAAGATATCCAAGCTTTCCGAAGATTTCTATGTGAGTAATTGAATACGAATGTAATCACCAGACACCGATACAGCGAGTGATACTCAATCCGTGAGAAAGTGTTTGGGATATTCAACAGAGGTTACGAGATGATTTGGTAAAGGAAATTGAATCAATACATAATATTGTGTCCGATTGTGGTTGCAGTACAGCTACTCTCTTCACAAGTTTTGCCACAGGAAGTGGTAGTGGTATAACAACGTCCATGACGCTAAGTGTTCTTAGTTCCTTAGGTGGCAATGATTCCTTGGCCTGTTCGAACGATAATGTTTCTAGCAATACATTTGTATTTTTGTGGATGAGGAACCCTAGGGCCCCTACTGTGTAAAAGATGAACACTTAGGGTTTCGTAGGTTATGGTGAAGACCCTTTGGGACTTATACTTTATAATAGAATACGCTTAAAACCTCTTACTTTATAGGTATAGGCCACATAAACTACACCTTTTTCAGATGTAATTCGAATCATTTTAGTTGTAATTCGAGAGTTCCATATGTTATTCGTAACATTTTATTTGTAATTCGAGAATTATATTTGTAATTCGAAACATTTCAATTGTTATTCGAATTATTCCATTTGTAATTCGAATAATTTGATTTGTATTTCATTTGTAAATCGAATTAAATAACAATTAAAATCGAATAACAATTAAAATGTTACGATTTACAACTGGAATGTATCGAACTACATCTGAAAAAGGTTTAGAACATCACTACAAAACCATCCTCGTAGTAGTGGAACCTACAAGAACACATTTTACTAACTTATGGTAGATGGAAGGATTCATATGGGTTCCATACTTTATATCAAAAGACCTATATAAGATACATACATTTATTATTAGGAACCTTTAGAATACCCATTTCCTACCTAGGATCGCTTTTTATGGTAATTTATCTTAGGATAGTTGAAGACCCTATGGTCCCCCACCGTGTTTTTAGAGCACCTGTAGAGTCCTGTAGTCTGTAGTAAAGAATCCTTGACCTTTCCTTCTTTTTAGCTGAGGACTTTTGGAACTCTATTTGTTAGCAGAGCACCCGTTCGACACTCTACTTTGTAGTATAGAACCCTTAAGATGACCTTTTTATGAAGACTTTAAGTCCTCTACTTTATAGTAAACAAACCATAGACTATGCCTTTGTAGTAGAAGACCATTGTTGTTGTTGTAACAGTGTTTGTTATTATGTTTGTATGTTCGTTCTTCTGTTCAATCTGGCTCTGGGTCTATCTCCAGTCCAGGAAAGTGGCTGCTTCGATGGGATGTAACCACAGATCCATTGGAGTTATATGAGTAGGTTTGGCTGGGCTGTTGAAAGGGTGTTTTGTGTCGTGCGGGCCCATGCCACATACTGGGCAGATGTCTTGCACGGCGCGGTCGATTTCCGCCCAATAAGAATTTAGGCGACTGCAATATCCCGAGCGTAGTTGAGCCAAAACTACTCTAGTTTGTCGTGGCAGCTGACGCTCCTCAGCTGCAATACATGGGGGATGTATTTCGAGGACTTTATTCACACTATAATTGCTTAAGGCCCACAAGATGGTGATTGGTATGGCTCACACCTGCCCAAGCAGGTACTGCAACGAAAGCATCTCATTGTGTTGCTTTACTAGAAGAATCTTTGCCTCCTCGTGTAGATGGTCCACTGAAGATTTGAGGAGGCACCCTGTTGCTGTTCCAAGGGCGGCAAGTTTGAATTTTTTTCCAATTCGTATCACATAATCTCGGGGACCAGACTGGGCTTCCGTAGTGGGACCACACTGCCCATTTTCCATACGTCGGGAACAATGTGGGTGGATAGCGACAAGTTGAGGACTTTAGTGAGATACTCCACTCCCGACTCATCCAGCTGCTTCAGCATTACCATGGAGATTCCATCAGGGCCCAACGCTTTGGATGATTTAGCATTCCTGATAGCATTGGCAACATCATCCATTGTAAACTGTGGTGGTTCCTCCTCGGCAGGAAGAGATCTGATGCGACGTAATACTCTTCTCTTCGCCATGTTACTCTCGGGGTGCTCGACAAACTGTCGATTGAAATAACTTGCGCACCTCTTAGGGTCAGTCAACGTAACGTCGCCAAACGTGACTGAGGCCCTATCTTCCCTTCTTCCAGGGTTCGAGAGTGACTTAACCGTTGCCCACAATTCACCTATACCGGCTCCAATGTTGCAACTCTTCAGATGATTTAACCACTTGTTCCGCTTATGCTCGCCCACCAGCCTGTTAACTTCCAGTGTCAGCTCCCTGACTCTGAGGTCATTGGGGTAAGTTCGGCGAAGCTCATCACGCTCATTTGCTAATCCCGTCGCCTCTGCTGGGAAGTTTGGTCTTACTTCGGGTTTTCGACCAGCAGGGATATGGTGAGCGGCTGCCGCAGTGATGATGTCTCGGAACGTCCTTTCCGCTACCCGAACATCAGAAGGATTGGGCAGTTCGCTGAAGCGGTGATTGGTAAACTCTCTGAAATCCGGCCAATCAGCTTTCTTATGATTGACGGATGTTCGGCGTTCAGAGGTAATGAAATCGGGTGGTCTGCTAATGGAGACAATTATGGGGAGATGGTCTGATCCAAGGGAAATGACGGGTTGCCAGATAACGTCATTTGTCAGACCAGGTGACACGATGGTTATGTCTGGCGAGCTGCGACACTCTCCTATAATTCTGGTAGGGGCGTCCTCATTGACCGTGCAAAACGTAGAGCTGTCAATCTGCTCAGCCAGCGCTGTACCTCTCTGGTCGTTTCCGAGGGCCGAATGCCACATCTCATGATGCGCATTAAAGTCTCCCAGGAGCAGACGATTATGACATTCCACAAGCGGGCTAATGTCTGGCTCGTAATCTGAGATACAGCTATTTCTCGGCGCGATGTATACGTTCAGCAACTCTATCTCGGCAGTTCCACACCTGACTGCTACCCCATACATTCCATGTACGGGTCATTAGAGACAGGCTCAAGCAAGATAGGTCTGTATTGGACAGACTGGTGCAATATGAAAGCTAATCCCCCCACCTCCACTTCTGGTGCGAACCTTTCTTAGCACGTTGTAACCATCGCAACGTTGTATGCTACAGTTTTTGTTGAGCTTGGTTTCTTGCACCGCAGCGACCTTGATATTCCTCCGACTCATGAAATCTACTATTTCCTCGATCTTACCTCGGAGTCCATTGCAATTAAATTGCAAAAAGGATGCATTTTCCGGGATTGGGACAACAACGGCTGGTGTTAAAGGCTGCATGTGCGGTTGTTGTCTAGGGGTCTGCGGGGGAGTCTCATAATCAGACGACGAGGGAGTTTCGTAATCCGATGACGACTCACAGATGACAGTATTCACACAGCATGCAGCAACATAGTCCCTGTCGAAGTCCCTCACGTAGACAAGTCCAGAGCAACCCCTTAGATGCACTCACTCCTGACATCTATTGCATCTCACCGAAGCTGGATGTGGGTGAAGATACGGATGTGACAAACTGAGCACAAATATATTGGTCCTGGGTTTTCCTCCGTCCCGGAACGGAACAAAAGGATTCGAAACAGGCATTCCGGGATATGCTGCTCCCAACACAGAAAAACGAAACAAATACAAACATATGTACACTGAGGTGGCAGCCGCTGGCTGGAACAATAATGTTGTGTAGTTCCGGGTCAATCCGGTACAAAGAACCCGCTGCCGTGGGATTGTAGAAGACCACTGAAGCTTCCTTATTTATTCTATCTACTTTGTTGTAGAGCGACAGGTAGGGTCCCGTTCTTTGTAGTAGAAGACTCTTAACTTTCCCATTTTTAGAAGACAATAATAGAAACTCTGCTTTGTAGTAAAGCATTGTAGGCTACCTTCTTTGCAGTAGATGTCCCTTGAAGTTCCCGTATTTTTAGCAAAGCACCTATGACTTCTACTTTGTAGTAGAGAACCCGTAGGATTCGCCACTTTGTAGTATGAGAAACCTGTAAGCCTTCTACTTTTAGAGGAGTATTGTACCTCTATAATCCCCTCTTTGTGGTAAAGCACTAATATGATCATATTTTGATAGAGGATCTTAGATGTAACACTTCTTCTTAGACGTGGGCCATAGCATCCTTTGAGAGGTCCATTTGGTTTATCTACTTTGTAGTAGAGGGTCCATATTTCCAAGAAGAAGTGCTCTAACCTATTTGATAGAATACGACTCTAGGGATCGCCTTGGTGTTCTCAACTTTAAAGTCGATGACTTTCAGTTGCTATTACTTTGTTACATTGGACCCTGGAAGCGCCCTATTTTTATAGTACACCTACTGCTTTACAATAAAGGGTTCTTAAGGTCCCCCAGTATAGCCTTAGACTTAGCATCCCTTCATATTTACAAAGTAAGAACTGGCAGAACACATCTCCCCAACTTTGTAGAAGGCAACAATCTCGTTTATATATTTTTATTTTTTAGATGAGGTTTTATTCTATAGAAGAAGAAATCTTATGTCTTCTACATGTACAAATTTATAGTAGAGGACCCTAATGGGCGAATACGTTATTGCAAAAGACTCTTAGGATTACCAAGTTTTAAATTCAGGCCCGTAGGATTTTTTTATGATATAGGATACTCAAGTTCCCATGCACTGTTGTAGTGGATCTTTGGCAGTCCGTTGGATGAGACCCTTAGAGTAACATATTTTATGGCAGAGGATTGTTAGTGTCCCCAACGCCTTTGCGAGGGTCTAGAAGTCCCTAACATTATAGTGGAGAACTAGTAGTAGTAAAGAATCCTTAAGGATCCATTTCTTTATTGTAGAATCCTCTAATACATAGGGCAGAACGCTTAGGGCCCCTACTTCATTTGTGTGTATGTTGTATTCCAATAGTAAACGGAAGCTAAGTTTATCTTTAAACATGTCCAAAGAAAAAATACATTAAATTTGTTTCTTATTGTAAATATTGTATTTCTTCCATTTCTCTTCTTTTCCTTGTCCTTTTTCAATCACTCTCAATTTTGTCATGCTATCGTTTATTAAGCAGGTGTTTTCACACCAAGTATTTGAAGAATTGTTGTATCGATTGAAATCTATGTTGAGCCAAGTAAAGACATATCAGGATTTTTTTAGTATTACTGTTAGAATTTATTACCCGTGGTTACTGGAGACATGCCGCACATTTGACTCCCTCCTCCATGGTGATTGTGACTGTGGCTGGTTGTTGCGTTTTAAGACAAAGATTTTTTTGTACAGAGCAATCTAAAGGATATGGAGATAGAAAGCAAGGGTAAGGGTATTCGCTGGGATATACAATGTGAAAAAGGGCATAATATTTCCATAAATAAGTGGTTTGAAAACAACACCTTCTTCTTTTTCGTATTTTTTCATCTTTGAATCGTAATGGAATTCTAAATGTTACAAATGAAGAATGAAATTAGGTCAATAAAATCGTATAAAAATTTATTTAAACTTGAATAGGGCTGAGTGTCTCTATGAATGAATAATGATGTTGTTATAAGGTTAAGGTTGTCCCCTTTATACATGTATGTGAAAGTGACACAAATCAGGAATTTTATATAAAAACACATCAAAGAAGCCTTAAAGTTCGCAAGGCAGATTTAGTTCAAATTTTTCTTGAAATTAATATTAAAAAAAATCCACACCGAATCAAATTTAAATGGAAGGTGTTTACACCTGGGAAGTTTTTGCGGATTCTGAAACTACAATGTTCATAGATGAGAAAAATCAAAAAAACTAAAACTTTTTAAAAAAATCGCGATTCAAGTTGAAATTTTTAAAGGTTTTTAGCTTTTCACGATTTTGCTTGAAACCCGCAAGTTCTTACAAATGGGACTTAAAAAAATGTTGTAGCTATGAAAATTCTCTACAAGATTTATTTTTATGATATCTTAGTAGTTTTTATCGTTATTGAGATATAGATGCTCAAATTAGGACAATAGATTGACTGTATCGCCTCCATATAAAACAATGTCATGACTGCAATTTCCCAACATAAACTTATATATCTCAAAAACGGTACAACCTAGGAAACAATTACGAAAGCCAACATATTCTTTAGTCCCATTTCGAAAGGATTTGCAGTTTTCAAGCTAAATACTGAAGACCTATGAAAAAAATCTGAAATTTTGATCTGAACCTCTAATGGTAAAACCTAGGAAAATATCAATCAGCCAATCTTGTACAGAATTTTTGCTGCTTAAACATTTTCTTTAGTCCCATTTCCATAGGACTTGCGGTCTCCAAGCAAAATCGTGAAAACCTAAAAAAAACCTAAAAATGTGAACTTTGATCGCGATTTGATTTTGACCATTTTTGGCCACGGTCGTGACACTGTGCGCCGTAGGCGAAAATATTTTTGAAACAAGTAAAGAAGTATCAGTCGGCTTTGCCGACGGAGATTCAGACAGAATTTTGTGGCTCTTTTTGGACATTTTAACTTGCCGACAAAAATGTGGATTAGAATTAAAGTTCAAAATGTAATTGAAGGAATGGACCGACATACACCGTTATGGATAAAGCGCCCACTAGTCACTTTAGTGCGTCACAGTATAACTTTTAGATCAGTATGACGAAGACCAAATTTTGGACCTAATCGGTTGATCAGTTCGAGAGTTATCTTGCGCTCCAACCACTACACACGGTGTCATAGGGGTTTTGTGCACCTTTCAGACTATTTTCTCAAAAAGTATGGACTTGCCTCTGAGAAAGCTCTTGCCGACGTATAGGAGGTAGCGTATGCAAGTTGCTTCAACAGAAATCAAAGTGATTCGAGAGCGGGCATTAAAGTGAATTTATCCGATGTTTTGTGTGGGAGGTACCCGAAGGAGAGGACAAATATAGCTCATATTTAAACCTGATCTATATCTGGTAGACATATTAGGATGTGTAAAGTATGGACCAACTCGGTCACTCCATTCAAGAGATATCGTGCGCACAATTTTTCCGAAGATTTTTTAACTTTTGTGGGGGTGGTATGGTTCGATATAGTTTATCATCGAACTTAAATTAAATTTGGACAAAATATTACGAAGACCAAATTTTGGACCGTTGGAGTGTTATATTGCGCCCCAACCACTACACAAGGTGTCATGGGGGGTTTTTTTGCACCTTTCAGGCTATTTTCTCAGGAAGGGGGCAGTGAATACAAGTTCATACAGCAAAAATCAAAGGGATTTGAGAGCAGGTCCTAAACTGCACTTTTCCGAAATTTTGTGTGGGAGGTACCCGAAGGAGTGGACCGATTGAGTCCATATTAGAACCTCATCTAAGTCTGGTAGAAATTTTACGATGTGCAAAGTATGGATCAAATCGGTTTCTCTCTTCAAGAGTTATCGTGCGCACAAATTTTCCGAACATTTTCGAACTTTTGTGGGGGAGGTACCGGAAGGAGTGGACCGATATAACCCATCTTCGAGCTTAAACTAAGCTTGGACAAAATATCACGATAGCCAAATATTGGACATAATCGGTTGATCCGTTCGAGAGTTATCGTGCGCTCCAGCCAATCAGACAGACAGACGGACGGACATTGTTAAGTCAACTCGAAATTGTGCGAAACGAATTTCGTCCAAACATACTTGGGGTCTAAAACCATTATTTCGACGAGGTACATTTTGCCAGTATGAAAGTGTATATCTATATACCCTCGTAAGCATAAATGCTGAGGGTATAAAAATCGGGCGATTTTGTTACAAAAATATTTTCACTGTTTTACTAAATTCAAAGTTTTTCTAAAAAATTGCAAATACTTTTATTAAACCGAAAGGCGGCACAGGCAAAAATATTTTTTACAAAAATATTTTCACAGTTTTACTAAACACAAAGTTTTTCTAAAAAATTGCAAATAAATTTTATAAAACAGAAAAGCGAAAGCAGGCGAAAATATTTTTGACAAAATATCGCAATATTCAAATCTGAACCGATTTCAATATTATTTGTCCCATTTATTTCTATAACGAATTTCGTGACGCTTTCCAAATTTCAGTGAAATTGGACATACATATATAGTGTGTCCAAATCTAAACCGGTCTCCATATAATTTGGCACATTTATTTTTCGCACAAATTCCTTCAGACATCCCATCAACGACATTGCACACATATAGCGTGTTTGATGCATCAAATACAGAAAATCGGCCGAAAATATATATAGGAGCAATATCCAAATCTGAACCGATTTCGATAAAATTTGGCAGTTTTATGTCTAGACCAAATTCCGTTACACATTCCAAATTTCAGCGAAATTGGCATATATAGCGTGTTTGGTGCATCAAGTGCCGAAAATCGGCCGAAAATATATATGGGAGCTATATCCAAATCTGAACCGATTTCGATATAATTTGGTTCATTTATTTCTAGACCAAGTTCTGTAACAAATTCTAATTTTCAGCTAATTTGGAAATATATAACGTGTTTGGTGCATCAAATACATGAAATCGGCAGAAAATATATATAGGAGCTATATCCAAATCTGAACCGATTTCGATATAAATTGACACATATATTTCAAGGCCAATATCCATCACACATTTTAAATTTCAGCGAAATTGGACATATATAGCGTTTTTGGTGCATAAAATAAGGAAGTTGGCCGAAAATATATATGGGAGCTATATTCAAATCTGAACCGATCTCGATATAATTTAGCACATTTATTTCTAGAACAAATTCCGACAGAACCTTTAAATTTCAGCGAAATTGGACATGTATAGCGTGTTTGGGGCATCAAATGTGGAAAATCGGCCGCAAATATATATTGAAGCTATATCCAAATCTGTACCGATTTCGATATAACTCGGCACATTTATGTCTAGACCAAATTCCGTTACACATTCCAAATTTCAGCGAAAGTGGACATATATAGCGTGTTTGGTGCATCAAGTGCCGAAAATCGGCCGAAAATATATATGTGAGCTATATCCAAATCTGAACCGATTTCGATATAATTTGGTTCATTTATTTCTAGACCAAGTTCTGTAACAAATTCTAAATTTCAGCGAATTTGGAAATATATAACGTGTTTGGTGCATCAAATACATGAAATCGGCAGAAAATATATATAGGAGCTATATCCAAATCTGAACCGATTTCGATATAAATAGGCACATATATTTAGCATGTTTGGTACATAAAATAAGGAAGTCGGCCGAAAATATATGTGTACGGGAGCTATATCCACATCTGAACCGATTTTGATATTATTTGGCACGTTTATTTCCAGACCAAATTCCGTCACACATTCCAAATTTCATGAAATTGGACATATATAGCATGTTTGGTACATAAAATAAGGAAGTCGGCCGAAAATATATGTATGTGGGAGCTATATCCAAATCTCAACCGATTTGAATATAATTTTGTAAATTTGTTTCTACATAAAATTCCGCACACATACAAAATTTGGAGATCTTTAATAGTTCTAAAGATATTTGCATACAAAATCTAATTTTTTTAGAGTTACCTCCGATTTTGATGCTATATCTCCAGATCAACGCTAAATTTCAAAAAATGTTATAGCCTATTTTCATTCCAGGCCAATGTACCCTAAAAATTTCAGTAAGATCTGTTCAGCGGTTTTTGAGTCTATAAGGCACAAACAAACAGACAAACAAATTTCAATTTTGTATACGGGGATTTCTGAGTGAAATCGGACACTTTTTCAAGATGAGGTTTTTGATTTCCTTTATTTTTTGCTGCGGTGATGCTGCTCATTAGCAAAACATTTTAGTATATTTTCAGATTTTTTTGGACTAACCTTTCCAGAGATATCGCGCCTTGAAAAAGTCAAATTCTGAAAAAAACTACATGGAAAGAAATACTCATAACTTCTTTAATATTGGTGCAATTTGAAAAAATCTTTTCTTGAATGTTTTGTTGTTTTATCAGCAGTTAAATAAAAAATAGTACTGACAAATCTTAAAAAATTCAGAAAAAATCGTAATCGTCCGAATCCCATTACGACATATGACTTAAAATTTTTGTAATTGACCGTAGTTTAATACAAAAAAAATTAAAGAAAATCGAAGGGGTCGAACATCTTTAAAAATTGATTTTAAATATTAAATCGCGGAAATAGCATCCAAGCCCACTGTGCAAATTTTTTTGATATTTTTTATTTAACAGCTGATAAAACAACAAAACACACAAAAAAAGATTTTTTCAAATTGGACCAATATTAAAGAAGTTATGAGTATTGGAAAATGCGTCTTTTGTTTGCAGGCAGGTCAAGTTCGATGATGGGCTATATCGGTCCACGTTTTGGTGTAGCCCCCATATAACGGTACCCCCCGATTTACGGTATTTTGATGTTTTTAGCTACATTTTCAAACCTATGTAGCTATAATTTGATATTTAGGGTTCTTAAGTGTCTGTAAACTTACACAACAAAAGTTGTGGACATAGGTCCAGGTTTTGGTATAGCCCCCATATAACGGTACCCTCCGATTTACGGTATTTTGACGTTTTAGCTACATTTTCAGACCGATTTATCTATAATTTGACATTTAGGGTTCTTAAGTGTCAATAAACTTATATAAGAAAACTTGTGGACATAGGTCCACGTTTTGGTATAGCCCCCATATAACGGTACCCCCGATTTACGGTATTTTGACGTTTTTAGCTACATTTTCAGACCGATTAAGCTATAATTTGACATTTAGGGTTCTTAAGTGTAAATAAACTTATATAACTAGTTGACATAGGTCCATGTTTTGGAATAGCCCCCATATAACGTTACCGCCCGATTTCAGGTATTTTGACGTTTAAATTCACATTTCTAGACCGAATTAGCTATAATTTGATATTTAGGGTTCCTAGTGACCAAAAAACGTATATTCGAAATAATTATGAACGTAGGTCCATGTTTTGGTATAGCCCCGTATAACGGTCCCTCGGTATAACGGATTTCGGTATCCCCATATAACGGATTTTCGGTATTTTGAGAATTTTACCTACAAGTTTTAACCGAATTATCTGTAATTTGAACATTTGACATTTAAAATTCTTAGTGGTAACCACACCTCTCCACCAAAAATTGTCAAGAAAGGTCGATGTATTGATAAAGCTCCCATATAAAAGTACCTCCCGATTTTCAGTAATTTGATAATTTTAGCTACAATATTAAACCGAACTAGCAGTAATTTGACATTTGAAGTTCTTAGTGGTCACAACACCTCTCCATAAAAAATTGTCAACATAGGTCCATGTTCGGATATAGCTCCCATATAACGGTACCTCCCAATTTTCAGTAATTGGCAATTTTAGCTAAAATTTTTAACCGGACTAACTGTAATTTGACATTTGAAGGTTGTAGTGGTCACCACACATCTGCATCAACAATTTTCAACATAGCCCCAATATAAAGATACTTCCCCATTTTCGGTACTTTGAGGATTTTACTTAAAATGTTTAACCGAACGTAGGTCCATGTTTTGGTATAGCCCCAAAACAAAACTGCCGATTTTCCGTACCTTAGCACTATTTTTTGGACGAACTTTCTGTAATTTAAATTTAAAAGCCAACAAAAATTGATTATTTAAGTTCATATTTTCGTATAGCCCACATACCTCCGAACTAGCTGTTAATGACATTTGAAGTTCCCACGTTATGTACCGATTTTCAGTACTTCGAGGATTCTAGCTAACCCCTATATAACCCCTGTATAACGGTACCTCTCAATTTCTATCCCACCAAAAATTGTCAACATACATAGTTAGATATAGGCACCGTAAAAAGGTCCTACCGAATGAAACATTTTATGTACATTATCTGACATTTTAGCGTACCCACTTAAAGTTGGGGACAGGAATGAAAACTAATTATTCCATTTTAGTTCAGAATATTTTATGGTGGAGGGTATGAAAGGCACAAACAATTTCGGATTTTCGGAATTTTGAGAATTTTACCTACAAGTTTTAACCGAATTATCTGTAATTTGAACATTTGACATTTAAAATTCTTAGTGGTAACCACACCTCTCCACCAAAAATTGTCAAGAAAGGTCGATGTATTGATAAAGCTCCCATTAAAGGTACCTCCCGATTTTCAGTAATTTGATGATTTTAACTACAATATTAAACCGAACTAGCAGTAATTTGACATTTGAAGTTCTTAGTGGTCACAACACCTCTCCATAAAAAATTGTCAACATAGGTCCATGTTCGGATATAGCTCCCATATAACGGTACCTCCCAATTTTCAGTAATTGGCAATTTTAGCTAAAATTTTTAACCGGACTAACTGTAATTTGACATTTGAAGGTTGTAGTGGTCACCACACATCTGCATCAACAATTTTCAACATAGCCCCAATATAAAGATACTTCCCGATTTTCGGTACTTTGAGGATTTTACTTAAAATGTTTAACCGAACGTAGGTCCATGTTTTGGTATAGCCCCAAAACAAAACTGCCGATTTTCCGTACCTTAGCACTATTTTTTGGACGAACTTTCTGTAATTTAAATTTAAAAGCCAACAAAAATTATTTATTTAAGTTCATATTTTCGTATAGCCCACATACCTCCGAACTAGCTGTTAATGACATTTGAAGTTCCCACGTTATGTACCGATTTTCGGTATTTTGAGGATTCTAGCTAACCCCTATATAACGGTGCCTCCCAATTTCTATCCCACCAAAAATTGTCAACATACATAGTTAGATATAGGCACCATAAAAAGGTCCTACCGAATGAAACATTTTATGTACATTATCTGACATTTTAACGTACCCACTTAAATTTGGGGACAGGAATGAAAACTAATTATTCCATTTTAGTTCAGAATATTTTATGGTGGAGGGTATGAAAAGTTCGGCCCGGCCGAACTTAACGCTTTTTTACTTGTTGTAATTATGTTCGCTTTGCTTCACGGACATAACTCCCAACGGGTTTTATAAGTTATGTCAGTGCACCGATTTTTTTTTTGTTCTTATAAGGTCCCAAAAATACGAAAATAGCCCAACAGCTTTTCTGCTGTTTTCCATTTACCTGTTTGGACCTATTTTCATTTTCAATTGGTGGTGTTATTTTATTGGGCCTTATTTCTGTACGCCAAAGTAAAAACTCCAAGTTTTCAATTACCTCATGAACAACAATTTTTGTTCATTTCACTCACTTCAATGCTTTGTAACATTACCCAACCGCTTGTAATTTACTTTTCATTGGTGTGTTATTGATTGCCATCTTTACTTTTTTACTTTCCTAATAGTTTTTCTATTAAAATGTATTTATTTGTCAATTACTTTTTTATTTAAACGGTGCTCGTTTTTGATAATACATGTACATTGTACAAACACTTACACACACCAATCTAACACAGCAACATGTACGCATTACCTTTGACTGCTCGCAAACATCACGCCGAGCCATACGTCTCTAACTGGTATGGATTCATAACAGTTGCTTCCTTGAGAACTTCGTTTTGTGAGTTCACCCTATATTATTTATTTTCCTGTTTTATTATTGTTTTGTTGTCTTCCATGAAAGTTACAAGCACGTTTCGATTACATTTTTTCCTTTTAGTACTTGTTCTATTTAGATTCCATCTCTATTTTTCTTGTTTTTTTTTGTTTTTTACCTTCAATGATCTAAATTGCTCTTCCATTAGTAATACCAACTAACATTTACAATAAACGAAATGTTGAAGAAAGCAAATTACAGGAAAAGCCCTTGAACTTACTTCTCCCACTTCCAAAGGGGAAGAAGGAAATATCAATTGTAAGAAAAGTTATTTTAGAACCAGTATGAAATCGATTTCCTTTTAAAAATATATTCAAGTATTTCGAAGTAAATATAAATATTAATGGGGAATAAGCGGGTATAATTGAAAAAATTATTTTTTCATAAAACTAAGCAGTAGTAATTTTTCCTTCGTACATATTAATTATGAATTAATATGTTTATATGTGTTGGTATTTCATTGGCGTATGACTAACGACAACACTCATTCGTGCAATGACAACAAAGTTAAATCTTATATATATTATAATAGACTGGCGATAAAAAGATTTCAGAACCAAATTTTTCTTCTCCAGAAATTGTTTCTCTGTAAATCTACGCTTCTTGCTCTTTAAAATATCACATGAGATGGAATATCGTATTCAAAATACAGATAAAAATAAGACATAATATACAAAAGTAATCATCCTATTGGATTGTGCATATGACATATTAAAAACAAGTAAACGAGGGCTACCGTCGGACAGGGCCGACCATGTGATACACTACACTACTTCCGCTAGGGACTAGTTTAGTTTGTGTACATACATATTACATCAAAAATTTAAAATTTATATAGAGAAAAAAATACCAAAGTCATTAAAAATAGCCTTTCCAGAGTAGCACAAAAATTTCAAGACGCCGCACAGTGTTGCCGCTTCCATACAAAAGTGGACAAAAATAGAAGGAGTTGACCTAGGTTGATGAATTTTTGCACAAGTACTTGTAAGGGCATAGGAATGAAAAATTTCAACTTTGGTCCATATCGGTTCAGATTTGGATATAGCCCCAAATATATCTTTCCCCGATTTTGCTATAAATCGGTCAATTTTAATCGAATAGCCTTCAAATTTAATATGTAATATTTTCTTAGGCCCCTGAGTGGCTTTACCGATTTTCACAAAAATCGGTTCAGATTTGGATATAGCCCTTATATATATCTTTCTCCGATTTTGCTATAACTCTGTCAATTTTGATCATGAAATATAAATTTTTAGTTCTTGATAACGGTACTTTGCAGTTGATGTGAACTGTTTGTACTATCATTTTTTATTTATAGCCCACCCATCAAGTCCCCATCCAAAACTTTTAATATTATCAACAAACTTTTCAGAAAATGTTATTTTAAATGTCGTCTAATTTTCATATGATTATCGCTTTAGATTATCTGGGAAATATTTTTTCATATTTAAAGAGCTATAACTTCATTATGGATGCACATATCGACAAAATTCTTTCAGATTCGTTTTATCGGATGTGTTTACTGTAAGAAAGAAACATAAACATATGTAAAAGTTAACATCACATTTTTTGATTTTTGTCCACGCGGCAACACTGTGCGCCGTACAGCATTGAAATAAGCATCAATTTAAAAAAATGGGGAATTTCTGTATCATGATTTCAAAACTTTTATATCATAATTGCGACATTTTGTAGCATGGAAGTAGGGCTGTTCATAGTTCACTGTCCTAGTTCAAAACAAGTAAGCAAATTCTATAGTCGGACGCGGCCGACCATGTGATACCCTACACCTCAACCCCTCGGAATATGTTTTCAGCAAATCAAAATTCCTTTATGGGAGTAATAAACTTATTGTAAGGAATAACTTTGTGGATTCTTAAAGGTCGCTGAAGGTCGTGGGTACGATTCCCCGGCCAGGCAACATCAAATTTTCAACGGTGACAAAATACCCCTCAGTAATTTTGGCGACATTTAAAACTTATCTTCAAGAGATGTCAAATTCGGCGATAGCCAATCGGGGTGTATAAGAAAACGTGGACCTATGTCGACAATTTTTAGCAAGGATATTTATACATATTGGGAACTCACTGTACCACATTACAGTCAGTATGATTGTAAAATGTGGCTAATAGGTAAAAAAAATACCTTAAATCGGGAGGTACGGCTATATGGGGGCTATATCATAACATGGACCCAGAGACACCAGATGTTCTCTTGATATAAGTAAGATTTCAGCCAAATTTCGTCAGCCTACGTCAAGTGGTTCGGCAGTTAAAGAGTGTTTACCCAAGGTGTGGATAAATACTCGAAATCGGGGTACCCTTATATGGGGGCTATAAAAAAGCGTGGACCTACGTTGACAAATTTGTGCAAAGATATATTATACTCCTTGAGGACTCACTGTGCCAAATTACATCCAATTTGGTTGTAAAGTGTGGCTAATAGGTGAAAAATACTTTAAATCGGGAGGTACGGATATATGGGGACTATATCAAAACATGGACCCAGGGACTCCATTTTCAATACCTTTAAACTATTGATATAAGCATGTTTTGAGCCAAATGTTGTCAGCCTACGTCAAGTGGTTCGGCAGATAAAGAGTTTTTACCCAATATTTGGGTAAATACTCGAAATCGGGGTACCCTTATATGGGGGCTATAAGAAAACGTGGACCTACGTTGACAAATGTTTGCAAAGATATTTTATACTCATTGAGGACATACTGTGCATAATTACAGCCAATTTGGTTGTAAAATATGGCTAATAGGTGAAAAATACCTTAAATCTGGAGTCGCGGCTATATGGGGGCTATATCAAAACATGGACCCAGGGACTCCATTTTCAATACCTTTAATACTGTTGATATAAGAAAATTTTGAGCCAAATTTCGTCAGCCTACGTCAAGTGGTTCGACAGTTAAAGAGTTTTTACCCAACATTTGGGTAAATACTCGGGTATTTACCCACTTGTTTAAAGTATTGTAAAACTGTCCAGTTTGAAAAGATTTCACAACCTGTACACAAGAATTGGGTGTAAGATGTTGTATTGGCGATTCAATATAGTAAATACGCAAATAAATATTCACAAATGGGTATTTACCCACCGTGTGGGTATTTACCGGGTAAATACCCGGGAGAAGGGGTCTTTTCATAGACGACCCACTGGTCTTCCCTTTTAAAAAGTCTAGTAGGTCATCTAATGGCAGTCCAATAGGTCTCTTCATTGAAGACCGGCAGATCATTTTCATTCAAAAAGAACCCCGAGTTCATTTTTCTAAAAGCGTCCCCTAGTCTTTTTCCGCTGGTCTTCTCTTGAAAATCCCGCAGGTTCTCACGTATTGTGGCATGTCCTTTTATGTTCATATGTATTTTATTTAACCCTTTGTGGCCCAATGTTGCCTGTGGGCAATTTTGCATGTTTGTGTATGCGTATTTCCCACATCGTTTGAGATATTGTCTAATTTGTGAACTATAATATGATAAATATAGACCAACTTTACATTCCTCTAAAATTAAACAAACTCGTCAGTTTATGCTTTTCCACATCATGAATAATGAAAAATATAACGATAATATAAAGACTTAAGAAACAAACTTTGTTAATTTTTATAACCACAATGGTCCAGTGTGGCCCACAGGCAACATTTGGTAACTCCCTAACCGCAAGGAATTGGTAAGATTTTTCTTCGCTTAGGACTTATTTTTGCGACTACTAATCATAATAAATATGAAACATATTTTTAAACACATATTTGATGCACAGGTCTTCTTTATAAAAAAACCAAAACACCGCCTTATAGAAGACCAACAAATCTTCTTATAGAAGACGCACAGATCTTTTTATAAAAAATCCACTGATGTCCTAATGACAGACCAACAGGTCTTCCTATATAACACCCACAGATCTTTTTATTGTAGAACATCTGGTTTTCTTATAGAAAACCTCGATGGTTGCTTATGGAATACCAAAACGTATTCTTATAGGAGATCATCAGAACATGTTATAAGAAACCTGCAGGTCATCTTACATGAGGTCATCAATCCTTTTACAGAAGATCATTAGTTATTCATATAAAGGATCAACTGCTCTTCTTTTAGAATATCCACTTGTTTTTCTCGTTAAAAAGTACCGCAGGTCGTAAAGTGTTATTCCCATGAAGTCTTTAGCGAAGACAAATGTATTTTCCGAAGATCAAAATATATATTTCTATTTCTATATTTTTCAAATTTCCCTATACTTTCTAACTATGTGGCGTACGTTTATTATTAACTCCAACTAACATTGTTAATACGTCAATTGTATTTTTATAATTTCAAAATTTGTTGAGTTCCAATACAAAACCCTTTCATTTCTAACTTTTTGTTTTTCATATACAGAATACGTTCCTATTGAAAAACTTAAAGCAAACGAAGCGAACTTACCTTGTTAAAACGCTGATAGAGATTCCCAAAACGATAGAGTTTCTCCAAACGATACCTTGAGGATGATGATGGGTATATCGAAGAATGCTTACTGGCTAAATGACAATTGTATCCACTTTTTTGCCCTTTTTTCCAACTGCAGAAACTTCGTTCTGCCAAATACCCTGGGGCCAGAAAGTGAGCGAGCGGATGACGTCTAAAACACTTCAGTTACAATTGTCTTGGTTGGCTGTTATGCGATATTTGTTATTGTCTTTTGCAATGTTATTCCGTTGCTGTTCATCTATTCTTATTGGTAGAAGTTTGTATTTAGATTTCATACGCTGACACTGTTGTTGTTATTGAAATATCCAAATGCTGTTTCTGTCTTTGATTTTGCTCGGGGCTATTGATGCAGTGGCTGACAATTGCAGCTCAAAACCATAACGCTTGCTATTTTGCAAGCAAATGGAAAATAATTTGCAAATATTCGAAATTAGTGACAATAGAAATTTTCCTCTCTAAAAATTATCTTTAAAAAATCCACGTTTATTGTACAGATGGTCCTCTAAAAATTATCTTTAAAAAATCCACGTTTATTGTACAGATGGTCCTCTAAAAATTATCTTTAAAAAATCCACGTTTATTGTACAGATGGTCCTCTAAAAATTATCTTTAAAAAATCCACGTTTATTGTACAGATGGTCCTCTAAAAATTATCTTTAAAAAATCCACGTTTATTGTAAAGATGGTCCTCTAAAAATTATCTTTAAAAAATCCACGTTTATTGTACAGATGGTCCTCTAAAAATTATCTTTAAAAAATCCACGTTTATTGTACAGATGGTCCTCTAAAAATTATCTTTAAAAAATCCACGTTTATTGTACAGATGGTCCTCTAAAAATTATCTTTAAAAAATCCACGTTTATTGTACAGATGGTCCTCTAAAAATTATCTTTAAAAAATCCACGTTTATTGTACAGATGGTCCTCTAAAAATTATCTTTAAAAAATCCACGTTTATTGTACAGATGGTCCTCTAAAAATTATTTTTAAAAAATCCACGTTTATTGTACAGATGGTCCTCTAAAAATTATCTTTAAAAAATCCACGTTTATTGTACAGATGGTCCTCTAAAAATTATCTTTAAAAATCCATGTTTATTGTACAGATGGTCCTCTAAAAATAGTCTTTAAAAAATCCACGTTTATTGTACAGATGGTTCTCTAAAAATAGTCTTTAAAAAATCCACGTTTATTGTACAGATGGTTCTCTAAAAATATTCTTTAAAAAATCCACGTTTATTGTACAGATGGTCCTCTAAAAATATTCTTTAAAAAAATCCACGTTTATTGTACAGATGGTCCTCTAAAAATATTCTTTAAAAAATCCACGTTTATTGTACAGATGGTCCTCTAAAAATATTCTTTAAAAATCCACGTTTATTGTACAGATGGTCCTCTAAAAATATTCTTTAAAAAAATCCACGTTTATTGTACAGATGGTCCTCTAAAAATATTCTTTAAAAAAATCCACGTTTATTGTACAGATGGTCCTCTAAAAATATTCTTTAAAAAAATCCACGTTTATTGTACAGATGGTCCTCTAAAAATATTCTTTAAAAAAATCCACGTTTATTGTACAGATGGTCCTCTAAAAATATTCTTTAAAAAAATCCACGTTTATTGTACAGATGGTCCTCTAAAAATATTCTTTAAAAAATCCACGTTTATTGTACAGATGGTCCTCTAAAAATATTCTTTAAAAAATCCACGTTTATTGTACAGATGGTCCTCTAAAAATATTCTTTAAAAAATCCACGTTTATTGTACAGATGGTCCTCTAAAAATATTCTTTAAAAAATCCACATTTATTGTACAGATGGTCCTCTAAAAATATTCTTTAAAAAATCCACATTTATTGTACAGATGGTCCTCTAAAAATATTCTTTAAAAAATCCACGTTTATTGTACAGATGGTCCTCTAAAAATATTCTTTAAAAAATCCACGTTTATTGTACAGATGGTCCTCTAAAAATATTCTTTAAAAAATCCACGTTTATTGTACAGATGGTCCTCTAAAAATATTCTTTAAAAAATCCACGTTTATTGTACAGATGGTCCTCTAAAAATATTCTTTAAAAAATCCACGTTTATTGTACAGATGGTCCTCTAAAAATATTCTTTAAAAAATCCACGTTTATTGTACAGATGGTCCTCTAAAAATATTCTTTAAAAAATCCACGTTTATTGTACAGATGGTCCTCTAAAAATATTCTTTAAAAAATCCACGTTTATTGTACAGATGGTCCTCTAAAAATATTCTTTAAAAAATCCACATTTATTGTACAGATGGTCCTCTAAAAATATTCTTTAAAAAATCCACATTTATTGTACAGATGGTCCTCTAAAAATATTCTTTAAAAAATCCACGTTTATTGTACAGATGGTCCTCTAAAAATTATCTTTAAAAATCCATGTTTATTGTACAGATGGTCCTCTAAAAATAGTCTTTAAAAAATCCACGTTTATTGTACAGATGGTTCTCTAAAAATAGTCTTTAAAAAATCCACGTTTATTGTACAGATGGTTCTCTAAAAATATTCTTTAAAAAATCCACGTTTATTGTACAGATGGTCCTCTAAAAATATTCTTTAAAAAAATCCACGTTTATTGTACAGATGGTCCTCTAAAAATATTCTTTAAAAAATCCACGTTTATTGTACAGATGGTCCTCTAAAAATATTCTTTAAAAATCCACGTTTATTGTACAGATGGTCCTCTAAAAATATTCTTTAAAAAAATCCACGTTTATTGTACAGATGGTCCTCTAAAAATATTCTTTAAAAAAATCCACGTTTATTGTACAGATGGTCCTCTAAAAATATTCTTTAAAAAAATCCACGTTTATTGTACAGATGGTCCTCTAAAAATATTCTTTAAAAAAATCCACGTTTATTGTACAGATGGTCCTCTAAAAATATTCTTTAAAAAAATCCACGTTTATTGTACAGATGGTCCTCTAAAAATATTCTTTAAAAAATCCACGTTTATTGTACAGATGGTCCTCTAAAAATATTCTTTAAAAAATCCACGTTTATTGTACAGATGGTCCTCTAAAAATATTCTTTAAAAAATCCACGTTTATTGTACAGATGGTCCTCTAAAAATATTCTTTAAAAAATCCACGTTTATTGTACAGATGGTCCTCTAAAAATATTCTTTAAAAAATCCACGTTTATTGTACAGATGGTCCTCTAAAAATATTCTTTAAAAAATCCACATTTATTGTACAGATGGTCCTCTAAAAATATTCTTTAAAAAATCCACATTTATTGTACAGATGGTCCTCTAAAAATATTCTTTAAAAAATCCACGTTTATTGTACAGATGGTCCTCTAAAAATATTCTTTAAAAAATCCACGTTTATTGTACAGATGGTCCTCTAAAAATATTCTTTAAAAACTCCACGTTTATTGTACAGATGGTCCTCTAAAAATATTCTTTAAAAAATCCACATTTATTGTACAGATGGTCCTCTAAAAATATTCTTTAAAAAATCCACGTTTATTGTATAGATGGTCCTCTAAAAATATTCTTTAAAAAATCCACGTTTATTGTACAGATGGTCCTCTAAAAATATTCTTTAAAAAAATCCACGTTTATTGTACAGATGGTCCTCTAAAAATATTCTTTAAAAAAATCCACGTTTATTGTACAGATGGTCCTCTAAAAATATTCTTTAAAAAAATCCAAGTTTATTGTACAGATGGTCCTCTAAAAATATTCTTTAAAAAATCCACGTTTATTGTACAGATGGTCCTCCAAAAATAATCTTTAAAAAAATCCAAGTTTATTGTACAGATGGTCCTCTAAAAATATTCTTTAAAAAATCCACGTTTATTGTACAGATGGTCCTCTAAAAATATTCTTTAAAAATCCACGTTTATTGTACAGATGGTCCTCTAAAAATATTCTTTAAAAAATCCACGTTTATTGTACAGATGGTCCTCTAAAAATATTCTTTAAAAAATCCACGTTTATTGTACAGATGGTCCTCTAAAAATATTCTTTAAAAAATCCACGTTTATTGTACAGATGGTCCTCTAAAAATATTCTTTAAAAAATCCACGTTTAATGTACACATGGTCCTCTAAAAATATTCTTTAAAAAATCCACGTTTATTGTACAGATGGTCCTATAAAAATATTCTTTAAAAAATCCACGTTTATTGTACAGATGGTCCTCTAAAAATATTCTTTAAAAAATCCACGTTTATTGTACAGATGGTCCTCTAAAAATATTCTTTAAAAAATCCACGTTTATTGTACAGATGGTCCTCTAAAAATATTCTTTAAAAAATCCACGTTTATTGTACAGACGGTCCTCTAAAAATATTCTTAAAAAAATCCACGTTTATTGTACAGATGGTCCTCTAAAAATATTCTTTAAAAAATCCACGTTTATTGTACAGATGGTCCAATAAAAATATTCTTTACAAAATCCACGTTTATTGTACAGATGGTCCTCTAAAAATATTCTTTAAAAAATCCACGTTTATTGTACAGATGGTCCTCTAAAAATATTCTTTAAAAAATCCACGTTTATTGTACAGATGGTCCTCTAAAAATATTCTTTAAAAAATCCACGTTTATTGTCCAGATGGACCTACAAAAATTTTCTTTAAAAATCCATGTTTATTACACAGATTGTCCTCTAAAATATTCTTAAAAAATCCATGTTTTTTACACAGATTTTCCTCTAAAAATATTCTTTAAAAAATCCAAGTTTATTGTGCAGATGGTCCTCTAAAAATATTCTTTAAAAAACCCACGTTTATTGTACAGATGGTCCTCTAAAAATTATCTTTGAAAAATCCACGTTTATTGTACAGATGGTCCTCTAAAAATTATCTTTAAAAAATCCACGTTTATTGTACAGATGGTCCTCTAAAAATTATCTTTAAAAAATCCACGTTTATTGTACAGATGGTCCTCTAAAAATTATCTTTAAAAAATCCACGTTTATTGTACAGATGGTCCTCTAAAAATTATCTTTAAAAAATCCACGTTTATTGTACAGATGGTCCTCTAAAAATTATCTTTAAAAAATCCACGTTTATTGTACAGATGGTCCTCTAAAAATTATCTTTAAAAAATCCACGTTTATTGTAAAGATGGTCCTCTAAAAATTATCTTTAAAAAATCCACGTTTATTGTACAGATGGTCCTCTAAAAATTATCTTTAAAAAACCCACGTTTATTGTACAGATGGTCCTCTAAAAATTATCTTTAAAAAATCCACGTTTATTGTACAGATGGTCCTCTAAAAATTATCTTTAAAAAATCCACGTTTATTGTACAGATGGTCCTCTAAAAATTATCTTTAAAAAATCCACGTTTATTGTACAGATGGTCCTCTAAAAATTATCTTTAAAAAATCCACGTTTATTGTACAGATGGTCCTCTAAAAATTATTTTTAAAAAATCCACGTTTATTGTACAGATGGTCCTCAAAAATTATCTTTAAAAAATCCACGTTTATTGTACAGATGGTCCTCTAAAAATTATCTTTAAAAATCCATGTTTATTGTACAGATGGTCCTCTAAAAATAGTCTTTAAAAAATCCACGTTTATTGTACAGATGGTTCTCTAAAAATAGTCTTTAAAAAATCCACGTTTATTGTACAGATGGTTCTCTAAAAATATTCTTTAAAAAATCCACGTTTATTGTACAGATGGTCCTCTAAAAATATTCTTTAAAAAAATCCACGTTTATTGTACAGATGGTCCTCTAAAAATATTCTTTAAAAAATCCACGTTTATTGTACAGATGGTCCTCTAAAAATATTCTTTAAAAAACCACGTTTATTGTACAGATGGTCCTCTAAAAATATTCTTTAAAAAAATCCACGTTTATTGTACAGATGGTCCTCTAAAAATATTCTTTAAAAAAATCCACGTTTATTGTACAGATGGTCCTCTAAAAATATTCTTTAAAAAAATCCACGTTTATTGTACAGATGGTCCTCTAAAAATATTCTTTAAAAAAATCCACGTTTATTGTACAGATGGTCCTCTAAAAATATTCTTTAAAAAAATCCACGTTTATTGTACAGATGGTCCTCTAAAAATATTCTTTAAAAAATCCACGTTTATTGTACAGATGGTCCTCTAAAAATATTCTTTAAAAAATCCACGTTTATTGTACAGATGGTCCTCTAAAAATATTCTTTAAAAAATCCACGTTTATTGTACAGATGGTCCTCTAAAAATATTCTTTAAAAAATCCACATTTATTGTACAGATGGTCCTCTAAAAATATTCTTTAAAAAATCCACATTTATTGTACAGATGGTCCTCTAAAAATATTCTTTAAAAAATCCACGTTTATTGTACAGATGGTCCTCTAAAAATATTCTTTAAAAAATCCACGTTTATTGTACAGATGGTCCTCTAAAAATATTCTTTAAAAAATCCACGTTTATTGTACAGATGGTCCTCTAAAAATATTCTTTAAAAAATCCACGTTTATTGTACAGATGGTCCTCTAAAAATATTCTTTAAAAAATCCACGTTTATTGTACAGATGGTCCTCTAAAAATATTCTTTAAAAAATCCACGTTTATTGTACAGATGGTCCTCTAAAAATATTCTTTAAAAAATCCACGTTTATTGTACAGATGGTCCTCTAAAAATATTCTTTAAAAAATCCACGTTTATTGTACAGATGGTCCTCTAAAAATATTCTTTAAAAAATCCACATTTATTGTACAGATGGTCCTCTAAAAATATTCTTTAAAAAATCCACATTTATTGTACAGATGGTCCTCTAAAAATATTCTTTAAAAAATCCACGTTTATTGTACAGATGGTCCTCTAAAAATTATCTTTAAAAATCCATGTTTATTGTACAGATGGTCCTCTAAAAATAGTCTTTAAAAAATCCACGTTTATTGTACAGATGGTTCTCTAAAAATAGTCTTTAAAAAATCCACGTTTATTGTACAGATGGTTCTCTAAAAATATTCTTTAAAAAATCCACGTTTATTGTACAGATGGTCCTCTAAAAATATTCTTTAAAAAAATCCACGTTTATTGTACAGATGGTCCTCTAAAAATATTCTTTAAAAAATCCACGTTTATTGTACAGATGGTCCTCTAAAAATATTCTTTAAAAATCCACGTTTATTGTACAGATGGTCCTCTAAAAATATTCTTTAAAAAAATCCACGTTTATTGTACAGATGGTCCTCTAAAAATATTCTTTAAAAAAATCCACGTTTATTGTACAGATGGTCCTCTAAAAATATTCTTTAAAAAAATCCACGTTTATTGTACAGATGGTCCTCTAAAAATATTCTTTAAAAAAATCCACGTTTATTGTACAGATGGTCCTCTAAAAATATTCTTTAAAAAAATCCACGTTTATTGTACAGATGGTCCTCTAAAAATATTCTTTAAAAAATCCACGTTTATTGTACAGATGGTCCTCTAAAAATATTCTTTAAAAAATCCACGTTTATTGTACAGATGGTCCTCTAAAAATATTCTTTAAAAAATCCACGTTTATTGTACAGATGGTCCTCTAAAAATATTCTTTAAAAAATCCACGTTTATTGTACAGATGGTCCTCTAAAAATATTCTTTAAAAAATCCACGTTTATTGTACAGATGGTCCTCTAAAAATATTCTTTAAAAAATCCACATTTATTGTACAGATGGTCCTCTAAAAATATTCTTTAAAAAATCCACATTTATTGTACAGATGGTCCTCTAAAAATATTCTTTAAAAAATCCACGTTTATTGTACAGATGGTCCTCTAAAAATATTCTTTAAAAAATCCACGTTTATTGTACAGATGGTCCTCTAAAAATATTCTTTAAAAACTCCACGTTTATTGTACAGATGGTCCTCTAAAAATATTCTTTAAAAAATCCACATTTATTGTACAGATGGTCCTCTAAAAATATTCTTTAAAAAATCCACGTTTATTGTATAGATGGTCCTCTAAAAATATTCTTTAAAAAATCCACGTTTATTGTACAGATGGTCCTCTAAAAATATTCTTTAAAAAAATCCACGTTTATTGTACAGATGGTCCTCTAAAAATATTCTTTAAAAAAATCCAAGTTTATTGTACAGATGGTCCTCTAAAAATATTCTTTAAAAAAATCCAAGTTTATTGTACAGATGGTCCTCTAAAAATATTCTTTAAAAAATCCACGTTTATTGTACAGATGGTCCTCCAAAAATAATCTTTAAAAAAATCCAAGTTTATTGTACAGATGGTCCTCTAAAAATATTCTTTAAAAAATCCACGTTTATTGTACAGATGGTCCTCTAAAAATATTCTTTAAAAAATCCACGTTTATTGTACAGATGGTCCTCTAAAAATATTCTTTAAAAATCCACGTTTATTGTACAGATGGTCCTCTAAAAATATTCTTTAAAAAATCCACGTTTATTGTACAGATGGTCCTCTAAAAATATTCTTTAAAAAATCCACGTTTATTGTACAGATGGTCCTCTAAAAATATTCTTTAAAAAATCCACGTTTATTGTACAGATGGTCCTCTAAAAATATTCTTTAAAAAATCCACGTTTAATGTACACATGGTCCTCTAAAAATATTCTTTAAAAAATCCACGTTTAATGTACACATGGTCCTCTAAAAATATTCTTTAAAAAATCCACGTTTATTGTACAGATGGTCCTCTAAAAATATTCTTTAAAAAATCCACGTTTATTGTACAGATGGTCCTCTAAAAATATTCTTTAAAAAATCCACGTTTATTGTACAGATGGTCCTCTAAAAATATTCTTTAAAAAATCCACGTTTATTGTACAGACGGTCCTCTAAAAATATTCTTAAAAAAATCCACGTTTATTGTACAGATGGTCCTCTAAAAATATTCTTTAAAAAATCCACGTTTATTGTACAGATGGTCCCCTAAAAATATTCTTTACAAAATCCACGTTTATTGTACAGATGGTCCTCTAAAAATATTCTTTAAAAAATCCACGTTTATTGTACAGATGGTCCTCTAAAAATATTCTTTAAAAAATCCACGTTTATTGTACAGATGGTCCTCTAAAAATATTCTTTAAAAAATCCACGTTTATTGTCCAGATGGACCTACAAAAATTTTCTTTAAAAATCCATGTTTATTACACAGATTGTCCTCTAAAATATTCTTAAAAAATCCATGTTTTTTACACAGATTTTCCTCTAAAAATATTCTTTAAAAAATCCAAGTTTATTGTGCAGATGGTCCTCTAAAAATATTCTTTAAAAAACCCACGTTTATTGTACAGATGGTCCTCTAAAAATATTCTTTTAAAAATCCACGTTTATTGTGCAGATGGTCCTCTAAAAATGTTTTTTTTAAAAAATCCACGTTTATTGTACAGATAGTCCTCTAAAAAATATTCCTTAAAAAATCTACGTTTCTTGTACAGATAGTCCTCTAAAAATATTCTTTAAAAAATTCACGTTTACTATATAGGTAGTCCTCTAAAAATATTCTTTAAAAAATCCACGTTTATTGTACTGATCGTCCTCTAAAAATATTCTTTAAAAATCCACGTTTACTGCTAAGATGCTCCTCTAAAAATATTCTTTAAAAAAATCCACGTTTATTTTGCAGATGATCCTCTTAAGTTAATATTTAAAAATTCCATGTTTATTGTGCAATTGGTCCTCTAAAATATTCTATAAAAATCCGAATTTATTGTGCAATTGGTCCCCTAAAATATTTCATAAATATCCGCAGTTATTGTGCAGATGAAATCTACGTTTCTTGTACAGATAGTCCTCTAAAAATATTCTTTAAAAAAATCACGTTTACTGTACAGATAGTCCTCTAAAAATATTCTTTAAAAAATCCACGTTTATTGTATTGATAGTCCTCTAAAAATATTCTTTAAAAAATCCACGTTTATTGTATTGATCGTCCTCTAAAAATATTCTTTAAAAAATTCACGTTTACTGTACAGATAGTCCTCTAAAAATATTCTTTAAAAAATCCACGTTTATTGTACTGATCGTCCTCTAAAAATATTCTTTAAAAAATCCACGTTTATTGCTCAGATGCTCCTCTAAAAATATTCTTTAAAAAATCCACGTTTATTTTGCAGATGATCCTCTTAAGTTAATATTTAAAAATTCCACGTTTATTGTGCAATTGGTCCTCTAAAATATTCTATAAAAATCCGCATTTATTGTGCAATTGGTCCCCTAAAATATTTCATAAATATCCGCAGTTATTGTGCAGATGAAATCTACGTTTCTTGTACAGATAGTCCTCTAAAAATATTCTTTAAAAACTCCACGTTTATTGTACAGATGGTCCTCTAAAAATATTCTTTAAAAAATCCACATTTATTGTACAGATGGTCCTCTAAAAATATTCTTTAAAAAATCCACGTTTATTGTATAGATGGTCCTCTAAAAATATTCTTTAAAAAATCCACGTTTATTGTACAGATGGTCCTCTAAAAATATTCTTTAAAAAAATCCACGTTTATTGTACAGATGGTCCTCTAAAAATATTCTTTAAAAAAATCCACGTTTATTGTACAGATGGTCCTCTAAAAATATTCTTTAAAAAAATCCAAGTTTATTGTACAGATGGTCCTCTAAAAATATTCTTTAAAAAATCCACGTTTATTGTACAGATGGTCCTCCAAAAATAATCTTTAAAAAAATCCAAGTTTATTGTACAGATGGTCCTCTAAAAATATTCTTTAAAAAATCCACGTTTATTGTACAGATGGTCCTCTAAAAATATTCTTTAAAAAATCCACGTTTATTGTACAGATGGTCCTCTAAAAATATTCTTTAAAAAATCCACGTTTATTGTACAGATGGTCCTCTAAAAATATTCTTTAAAAAATCCACGTTTATTGTACAGATGGTCCTCTAAAAATATTCTTTAAAAAATCCACGTTTAATGTACACATGGTCCTCTAAAAATATTCTTTAAAAAATCCACGTTTATTGTACAGATGGTCCTATAAAAATATTCTTTAAAAAATCCACGTTTATTGTACAGATGGTCCTCTAAAAATATTCTTTAAAAAATCCACGTTTATTGTACAGATGGTCCTCTAAAAATATTCTTTAAAAAATCCACGTTTAATGTACACATGGTCCTCTAAAAATATTCTTTAAAAAATCCACGTTTATTGTACAGATGGTCCTATAAAAATATTCTTTAAAAAATCCACGTTTATTGTACAGATGGTCCTCTAAAAATATTCTTTAAAAAATCCACGTTTATTGTACAGATGGTCCTCTAAAAATATTCTTTAAAAAATCCACGTTTATTGTACAGATGGTCCTCTAAAAATATTCTTTAAAAAATCCACGTTTATTGTACAGATGGTCCTCTAAAAATAATCTTTAAAAAATCCACGTTTATTGTACAGACGGTCCTCTAAAAATATTCTTAAAAAAATCCACGTTTATTGTACAGATGGTCCTCTAAAAATATTCTTAAAAAAATCCACGTTTATTGTACAGATGGTCCTCTAAAAATATTCTTTAAAAAATCCACGTTTATTGTACAGATGGTCCCCTAAAAATATTCTTTACAAAATCCACGTTTATTGTACAGATGGTCCTCTAAAAATATTCTTTAAAAAATCCACGTTTATTGTACAGATGGTCCTCTAAAAATATTCTTTAAAAAATCCACGTTTATTGTACAGATGGTCCTCTAAAAATATTCTTTAAAAAATCCACGTTTATTGTACAGATGGTCCTCTAAAAATATTCTTTAAAAAATCCACGTTTATTGTACAGATGGTCCTCTAAAAATATTCTTTAAAAAATCCACGTTTATTGTACAGATGGTCCTCTAAAAATATTCTTTAAAAAATCCACGTTTATTGTACAGACGGTCCTCTAAAAATATTCTTTAAAAAAATCCACGTTTATTGTACAGATGGTCCTCTAAAAATATTCTTTAAAAAAATCCACGTTTATTGTACAGATGGTCCTCTAAAAATATTCTTTAAAAAATCCACGTTTATTATACAGATGGTCCTCTAAAAATATTCTTTAAAAAATCCACGTTTATTGTACAGATGGTCCTCTAAAAATATTCTTTAAAAAATCCACGTTTATTGTACAGATGGTCCTCTAAAAATATTCTTTAAAAAATCCACGTTTATTGTACAGATAGTCCTCTAAAAATATTCTTTAAAAAATTCACGTTTATTGTACAGATAGTCCTCTAAAAATATTCTTTAAAAAATCCACGTTTATTGCTCAGATGGTCCTCTAAAAATATTCTTTAAAAAATCCACGTTTATTGTACAGATGGTCCTCTAAAAATATTCTTTAAAAAATCCACGTTTATTGTACAGATGGTCCTCTAAAAATATTCTTTAAAAAATCCACGTTTATTGTACAGATGGTCCTCCAAAAATATTCTTTAAAAAATCCACGTTTATTGTACAGATGGTCCTCTAAAAATATTCTTTAAAAAATCCACGTTTATTGTACAGATGGTCCTCTAAAAATATTCTTTAAAAAATCCACGTTTATTGTACAGATGGTCCTCTAAAAATATTCTTTAAAAAATCCACGTTTATTGTACAGATGGTCCTCTAAAAATATTCTTTAAAAAATCCACGTTTATTGTACAGATGGTCCTCTAAAAATATTCTTTAAAAAATCCACGTTTATTGTACAGATGGTCCTCTAAAAATATTCTTTAAAAAATCCACGTTTATTGTACAGATGGTCCTCTAAAAATATTCTTTAAAAAATCCACGTTTATTGTACAGATGGTCCTCTAAAAATATTCTTTAAAAAATCCACGTTTATTGTACAGATGGTCCTCTAAAAATATTCTTTAAAAAATCCACGTTTATTGTACAGATGGTCCTCTAAAAATATTCTTTAAAAAATACACGTTTATTGTACAGATGGTCCTCTAAAAATATTCTTTAAAAAAACCAAGTTTAATGTACAGATGGTCCTCGAAAAATATTCTTTAAAAAATCCACTTTTATTGTTCATATGGTCCTTCAATAAATATTTTTAACATATTTTAGGAGAAATCTTTATTTTATCGCATGCTTTTAACCCAAATCCTTTGTGCAACAAAAATTAGTTCGTTGAACACAAAAATAAAATAAACAATGTCTTAACAGGACTTTATTTTTGTTATAAGTATTATTATTTTTATTATAAGTATTCTAAAAAAAACACTTTCTTTGTAACATATTACCTACTTTTTTATTATGCGAATATAAAAATAACAACTGCATACTTAATGTGTTTTGAAGTGAAATCATCACCAGACGCTGTTCAAAGTGTTGTACAATGTGACTCCTTACTTTGATGTACATTGTTGTCTACAAAAATGCAGTTTTTCTTATTGTTGTAGGTAATAAAACTAAAACATGTCATAACTTACATTGTCGCTGCATTGTTTGGTGTTGACAATTAAATGCTTTGAAAAAATATAATAAGTTTTCTTAATATAACATTTTTTTGAATAATTAGAAAAAATGGATTTTAATTATTTTAAAAATGTTAAGTTTTTGTATATGATTTTTTTTATTTATTTAACTAATAATTTAAATAACAGTATTTATATAACATTTTCACACTAACTTATTTTTGGGTTTTTTTAATTAGTTTAATATTTTTTTTGTTCTTTTACTACTTATTTTATGTCCATGAATTATTTGTCAAATTTTATTACATTAAATGTAACCATTAACTCTCATAAATTTTTAATCCCATTCATTTGCACTCTACTTCTTGCATTAAAACTCATCTCCACCTTAAAACAAGAATGAATAATATCATAATAAATATATTAAAACAAAAATGTTATATATTCGAAAATCGAAAAATAATTATATTATTTTAATAAATCTTAATTTTTTTGATTGTCTTGTTTATTTTTACCATTTGTCAAATGTTTTAGTTATTTTTTTGATTTATTAAATTGTTAAATAATTTCATTACTTCTTATTTTTATACCCTACACCACTATGTGGAAAGGGTATTATAAGTTTTTTCTTCATACCTCGACGAGATAAATCGATTTTGAGATGTGTGTCCGTCCGTCCGTCTGTCCATTATAAATTGTAATCAAACTCCAGGTCGCAATTACCGATTGTCACGAAATTTTACATGGAGGTCGGGTTCAGACCAGAATATATCCCTATTTTTATTGGTGATGATCGGGAAATATTTAGCGGGTGAAATGGACCAAAAACATAATTTTTATTTAATCTTGTAGCGGCTCTGTAGGTCGCAATAAATAATGATCAGATAATTTTAGAGGGTTAAATGGACCACAACTTTTGTGTGAAAATTGTGAACATATTTAATATACAGCTTAAGTATTGTCATGTGTTTACGAATAATCGGACCTGTACTCCACTAAATTGCAAAATGCATCCTATACGAGTATGCCTGACAATTCTTCAATCTTGATAGGAAGGCACGTCATCCTAACCACCTATGTGTATCAAATATCTAACTTATCAGATGACTCTAGTCCATTTATAAAAAATATGTATTTAAATCTTTGGACATCCCACTGTTTCTCTCACATTAAGACATGAGGCGCGATGACACAAGGTAAATTAGCGCTTCGGGCAAATTAAACAATCTAAAGTTAAAGAAAAACCCATTAGAATTCTTTGGCGTTATTATCATGAATACAATAGAATGGGGATCCACACACATATACACTATACCACATATGTATAAACCGACACACATGAAAATGTGTCATCACTTAAGAAATAAACATTTTCATTTCTACATACATACAAACTGAAATAAGCAAATGTTGCGGTCCTGCTGCGCTACGCACTTCAAGCTATATGACAATTGAGAAAGAACAGCATCCAGCATTCTGGAAGGAAAGCCAAGCTGTTATATTTCACTTTTCAACAATTTTAATTGTGCTAACCGTGACAAAGGATGTCACATAAAGAAAGTCTGGCGGACATTTTTATTTAGGTTACTAATGGATGGAAGATTTGGGTCACAGTTTTGGTTATGAATATCTTGTTGTATTTTTTTTTTCTACTGAAAACTTCGCTGGATTGACAGTTTGCATTTAAAAGATTTGCCAAATGTTCTATACAGAATTTCCTTTGAATTGACTTTTTCTATAGAAAAATTTCGCTGAATTGACTTTTTCTATAGAAAAAGTTTGCTAAATTGATTTTCTATAGAAAAAGTTCGCTGAATTGACAATTTCTATAGAAAAAGTTCGCTGAATTGACAATTTCTATAGAAGAAGTTCGCTAAATTGATAATTTCTATAGGAGAAGTTCGCTGAATTGACTTTTTTATAGAAAAAGTTCGTTGAATTGACTTTTTCCATAGAAAAAGTTCGCTGAATTGACTTTTTCTATAGAAAAAGTTCGCTGAATTGGATTTCTCTATTGAAAAAGTTCGCTGAGATGATTTTTCTACAGAAAATTTCGCTGAGTTGACATCGCCTATAGAAAAAGTTCGGTGAATTTACTTTTTCTATAGAAAATTTCGCTGAGTTGACATCGCCTATAGAGAAAGATCGGTGAATTTACTTTTTCTATAGAAAATTTCGCTGAGTTGACATCGCCTATAGAAAAAGTTCGGTGAATTTACTTTTTCTATAGAAAAAGTTCGCTGAATTTAATTGTTCTGTAGAAAAAGTTAGCTGGATTGACATTTTTTATACTATAAGTTCGCTGGATTGATTGATTGGATTGAGGAGAAGTTCGCTGAATTGACTTTTTCTATAGGAAAAGGTTCGCTGAATTGAATTTTTTTTAATAGAACAAGTTCGCTGAATTTTCGAATTGACTTTTCCTATAGAAAAAGTTCCCTGAATTGACTTTTTCTATAGAAAAAGTTCACTGAATTGACTGTTTCTATAGAAACAAGTTCGCTGAAATGACTTTTTCTATAGAAAAAGTTCGACGAATTGACAATTTCTATAGGAGAAGTTCGCTGATTTGACTTTTTCTATAGAAAAAGTTCGCTAAATTGACTTTTTCCATAGAAAAAGTTAGTTGAATTGATTTTTTCTATGGAAAAAGTTCGCTGAATTGACTTTTTCTATAGAAAATGTCGCTGAGTTGACATCGCCTATAGAAAAAGTTCGGTGAATTTACTTTTTCTATAGAAAATTTCGCTGAGTTGACATCGCCTATAGAAAAAGTTCGGTGAATTTACTTTTTCTATAGAAAAAGTTCTCTGAAATGACTTTCTATAGAAAAAGTTCGCTAAATTGACTTTTTTTCATAGGAAAAGTTCGTTGAATTGACTGTTTCTATAGGAAAAAGTTCGCTGAATTGACTTTTTCTATAGAAAAAGTTCGCTAAATTGAATTTTCCTATAGAAAAAGTTCGCTGAATTGACTTTTTCTACAAAAAAAGTTCGCTGAATTAACTTTTTCTATAGAAAAAAGTTCGCTGAATTCATTTTTCTATAGAAAAATTTCGCTAAATTGATTTTTCTATGGAAAAAGTTCGTTGAGTTGACTTTTTCTATAGAAGAAGTTCGTTGAGTTGACTTTTTCTATAGAAAAAGTTCGTTGAGTTGACTTTTTCTATAGAAAAAGTTCGTTGAGTTGACTTTTTCTATAGAAAAAGTTCGCTAACTTGACTTTTTCCATAGAAAAAGATTGTTGAATTAAATTTTTCTATAGAAAAAGTTCGCTGAATTTACTTTTTTTATAGAAAAAGTTCGCTGAATTGACTTTTCTATAGAAAAAGATCCCTGAATTGACTTTTTCTATAGAAAAAGATCCCTGAATTGACTTTTTCTATAGAAAAAGTTCCCTGAATTTACTTTTTCTATAGAAAATTTCGCTGAGTTGACATCGCCTATAGAAAAAGTTCGCTGAGTTGACTTTTTAAATAGATAAAGTTCGCTGAATTGACTTTTTCTATAGAAAAAGCTCGCTGAATTGACTTTTTTATAGAAAGATTTCGCTGAATTGACTTTTTTATAGAAAAATTTCGCTGAGTTGACTTTTTCTATAGAAAAGGATTGCTGAGTTGACTTTTTCTATAGAAAATTTCGCTGAGTTGACATCGCCTATAGAAAAAGTTCGGTGAATTTACTTTTTCTATAGAAAATTTCGCTGAGTTGACATCGCCTATAGAAAAAGTTCGGTGAATTTACTTTTTCTATAGAAAAAGTTCGCTGAATTTAATTGTTCTGTAGAAAAAGTTAGCTGGATTGACTTTTTCTATAGTATAAGTTCGCTGGATTGATTGATTGGATTGAGGAGAAGTTCGCTGAATTGACTTTTTCTATAGGAAAAGGTTCGCTGAATTGAATTTTTTTTAATAGAACAAGTTCGCTGAATTTTCGAATTGACTTTTCCTATAGAAAAAGTTCCCTGAATTGACTTTTTCTATAGAAAAAGTTCACTGAATTGACTGTTTCTATAGAAAAAAGTTCGCTGAAATGACTTTTTCTATAGAAAAAGTTCGCCGAATTGACAATTTCTATAGGAGAAGTTCTCTGATTTGACTTTTTCTATAGAAAAAGTTCGCTAAATTGACTTTTTCCATAGAAAAAGTTAGTTGAATTGATTTTTTCTATGGAAAAAGTTCGCTGAATTGACTTTTTCTATAGAAAATGTCGCTGAGTTGACATCGCCTATAGAAAAAGTTCGGTGAATTTACTTTTTCTATAGAAAATTTCGCTGAGTTGACATCGCCTATAGAAAAAGTTCGGTGAATTTACTTTTTCTATAGAAAAAGTTCTCTGAAATGACTTTCTATAGAAAAAGTTCGCTAAATTGACTTTTTTCATAGGAAAAGTTCGTTGAATTGACTGTTTCTATAGGAAAAAGTTCGCTGAATTAACTTTTTCTATAGAAAAAGTTCGCTAAATTGAATTTTCCTATAGAAAAAGTTCGCTGAATTGACTTTTTCTACAAACAAAGTTCGCTGAATTAACTTTTTCTATAGAAAAAAGTTCGCTGAATTCATTTTTCTATAGAAAAATTTCGCTAAATTGATTTTTCTATAGAAAAAGTTCGTTGAGTTGACTTTTTCTATAGAAGAAGTTCGTTGAGTTGACTTTTTCTATAGAAAAAGTTCGTTGAGTTGACTTTTTCTATAGAAAAAGTTCGCTAACTTGACTTTTTCCATAGAAAAAGATTGTTGAATTAAATTTTTCTATAGAAAAAGTTCGCTGAATTTACTTTTTTTATAGAAAAAGTTCGCTGAATTGACTTTTCTATAGAAAAAGATCCCTGAATTGACTTTTTCTATAGAAAAAGATCCCTGAATTGACTTTTTCTATAGAAAAAGTTCCCTGAATTTACTTTTTCTATAGAAAATTTCGCTGAGTTGACATCGCCTATAGAAAAAGTTCGCTGAGTTGACTTTTTAAATAGATAAAGTTCGCTGAATTGACTTTTTCTATAGAAAAAGCTCGCTGAATTGACTTTTTTATAGAAAGATTTCGCTGAATTGACTTTTTTATAGAAAAATTTCGCTGAGTTGACTTTTTCTATAGAAAAGGATTGCTGAGTTGACTTTTTCTATAGAAAATTTCGCTGAGTTGACATCGCCTATAGAAAAAGTTCGGTGAATTTACTTTTTCTATAGAAAATTTCGCTGAGTTGACATCGCCTATAGAAAAAGTTCGGTGAATTTACTTTTTCTATAGAAAAAGTTCGCTAAATTTAATTGTTCTGTAGAAAAAGTTAGCTGGATTGACTTTTTCTATAGTATAAGTTCGCTGGATTGATTGATTGGATTGAGGAGAAGTTCGCTGAATTGACTTTTTCTATAGGAAAAGGTTCGCTGAATTGAATTTTTTTTAATAGAACAAGTTCGCTGAATTTTCAAATTGACTTTTCCTATAGAAAAAGTTCCCTGAATTGACTTTTTCTATAGAAAAAGTTCACTGAATTGACTGTTTCTATAGAAAAAAGTTCGCTGAAATGACTTTTTCTATAGAAAAAGTTCGCCGAATTGACAATTTCTATAGGAGAAGTTCGCTGATTTGACTTTTTCTATAGAAAAAGTTCGCTAAATTGACTTTTTCCATAGAAAAAGTTAGTTGAATTGATTTTTTCTATGGAAAAAGTTCGCTGAATTGACTTTTTCTATAGAAAATGTCGCTGAGTTGACATCGCCTATAGAAAAAGTTCGGTGAATTTACTTTTTCTATAGAAAATTTCGCTGAGTTGACATCGCCTATAGAAAAAGTTCGGTGAATTTACTTTTTCTATAGAAAAAGTTCTCTGAAATGACTTTCTATAGAAAAAGTTCGCTAAATTGACTTTTTTCATAGGAAAAGTTCGTTGAATTGACTGTTTCTATAGGAAAAAGTTCGCTGAATTAACTTTTTCTATAGAAAAAGTTCGCTAAATTGAATTTTCCTATAGAAAAAGTTCGCTGAATTGACTTTTTCTACAAACAAAGTTCGCTGAATTAACTTTTTCTATAGAAAAAAGTTCGCTGAATTCATTTTTCTATAGAAAAATTTCGCTAAATTGATTTTTCTATAGAAAAAGTTCGTTGAGTTGACTTTTTCTATAGAAAAAGTTCCCTGAATTTACTTTTTTTATAGAAAAAGTTCGCTGGATTGACTTTTCTATAGAAAAAGATTGTTGAATTAAATTTTTCTATAGAAAAACTTAGCTGAATTTACTTTTTTTATAGAAAAAGTTCGCTGAAATGACTTTTCTATAGAAAAAGATCCCTGAATTGACTTTTTCTATAGAAAAAGATCCCTGAATTGACTTTTTCTATAGAAAAAGTTCCCTGAATTTACTTTTTCTATAGAAAATTTCGCTGAGTTGACATCGCCTATAGAAAAAGTTCGCTGAGTTGACTTTTTAAATAGATAAAGTTCGCTGAATTGACTTTTTCTATAGAAAAAGCTCGCTGAATTGACTTTTTATAGAAAGATTTCGCTGATTTGACTTTTTTATAGAAAAAATTCGCTGAGTTGACTTTTTCTATAGAAAAAGATTGCTGAGTTGACTTTTTCTATAGAAAAAGTTTGCTGAATTGACATTTCCTTTAAGAAAAGTTCGCTGAATTGGCCTTTTCTATAAAAATAGTTCGCTGAATTGACTTTTTCTATAGATAAAGTTCGCTGAATTGACTTTTTCTATAGAAAAAGTTCGCTGAAATGACTTTTTCTGTAGAAAAAGTTCGCTGAATTGAATTTTTCTGTAGAAAAAGTTCGCTGAATTGACATTTCCTATAGAAAAAGTTCGATGAATTGATATTTTCTATAGAAATAGTTCGCTGAATTGACTTTTACTATAGATAAAGTTCGCTGAATTGACTCTCTCTATAGAAGAAGTTCGCTGAATTAAATTTTTCTGTAGAAACAGTTCGCTGAATTGACTTTTTCTTTAGAAAAAGATCGCTGAATTATTTTTTTTTTATAGAAATAGTTCGCTGAATTGAATTTTTCTATAGGTAAATTTCGCTGAATTAACTTTTTCTATAGAAGAAGTTCGCTGAACTGTCGTTTTCTTTAGAAAAAGTTCGCTGAATTAAATTTTTCTGTAGAAACAGTTCGCTGAATTTGCTTCTTTTTTAGAAAAAATTCGCTGAATTGACTTTTTCTGTAGAAACAGTTCGCTGAATTGACTTTTTCTTTAGAAAAAGATCGCTGAAATGACTTTTTCTGTAGAAAAAGTTCGCTGAATTGACATTTCCTATAGAAGAAGTTCGATGAATTGATCTTTTCTATAGAAATAGTTCGCTGAATTTACTTTTACTATAGATAAAGTTCGCTGAATTGACTCTCTCTATAGAAGAATTGATCTTTTCTATAGAAATAGTTCGCTGAATTGACTTTTACTATAGATAAAGTTCGCTGAATTGACTCTCTCTATAGAAGAAGTTCGCTGAATTAAATTTTTCTGTAGAAACAGTTCGCTGAATTGACTTTTTCTTTAGAAAAAGATCGCTGAATAATTTTTTTTTATAGAAATAGTTCGCTGAATTGATTTTTTCTATAGATAAATTTCGCTGAATTGACTTTTTCTATAGAAGAAGTTCGCTGAATTGACTTTTTCTGTAGAAAAAGTTCGCTGAATTGACTTTTTCTATAGAAAGAGTTCGCTGAATTGACTTCTTTTTTAGAAAAAGTTCGCTGTATTGACTTTTTCTATAGAATAAGTTCGCTAAAATGTCGTTTTCTTTAGAAAAAGTTCGCTGAATTAAATTGTTCTGTAGAAACAATTCGCTAATTGACTTTTTCTATCGAAGTTCTATAAGGTCGTGGGTTCGATTCCCCGGCCAGGCAACATCAAAACACTTTTCAACGGTGGAAATATTCAGTATTTCAGCCATGTAAAACTTCTCTACAAACGTGGTGTCTTAGACACGCCGTTCGGACTCGGCGATAAACTGTAGGTGCCATATCATTGAGCTAATATGAATCGGGGTGCACTCATTGATATGAGAAAAGTCTCCATTGTTCCTTATGGGATGTTTGTGGAACAATTATAGAAAGAGTTCGCTGAATTGACTTATTCTGTAGGAAACGATCACTGAATTGACAATTTCTATAGGAGAAGTTAGGTGAATTGATAATTTATATAAGAGAAGTTCGCTGAATTGACTATTTCTATAGAAAAAGTTCGATGAATTGAATTCTTCTATAAAAAAAGTTCAGATGGTTGACACTTTCTACAAAAGAAGTTGGCAAAATTGATTTTTTTATTTAATCTCTCGTTGGAAATCGAGCTTCATGATCAATAATGCATCTGATTTTTTCTATACCAAAAGGTCGTCGAATTGAATATTTCTTCAAAAAAAAAAGTAAATAAATAAATAAATAAAAAGAAATTTCGCTGATTTGACTTATTCTATAGATTCAGTTTCTATTGGAAAAGTCCGCCGAATTAAAATTTTCATAGAAAAAATTCCGCTAATTTGAATCTTCTATAGAAAAGGTGCGCTAAAATGACTTCATCTATAGAAATTGTTCGCTGATTTTACTGTTTCTATAAAAAAAGTTCACTGCATTAACAGTTTCTATAGAAAAGGTTCGCTGAATTGAATTCTTCTGTACAGAAAATTGTCTGAATTGGTTTTTTCTATAGGAAAAATTGTCTGAAATGATTTTTTATAGAAACAAATTTATGAATTGAATTTTCTGTAGAAGAAGTTCGCTGAATTGTACTTTCTATAGGAAAAGTTGGCTGATTTTCTTATGGAAAAAAGTATGCTGAATTAACTTTTTCTCTAGATACATGTTGCTGATTTAACTTTTTCTATAGAAAAGCTCAATTTACTTTTTCTGTAGGAAAAAATCACTGAATTGAATTTTTAATTTATTATTCCTATTTAAATTATTTTTTCTAAAACGGTTTTTACAATAGTCAATTTAATTAACATTTTTAACAACACAAAATTCACAACAAATTCACAAAAATGTTCAACAGAGCTTCATATCCTGCTTTAACCTTTAATATTATACGTATTAATATTCCTTTTAAGGTGTATTTAGCATTCAACAGCTGCATAACGAACATGTTCAACCAAACCATGCCTCGGCTTACTTACACATAATGTTGTCATGTTTCGCATTTGATTATGTGATATCTTAGTACTGGGTACATTTTAAAATATCCTTAGACTCCTACGTGAATGACAGCACACTCTCATATATTTACGGTCAGGATACAAATGCCTTATCAAAAAAATGTGTAACAAAATGCTCTCCATTGGTGTAAACATGTCCTTGGATACCATGTCTCTAAGATTGCAGCACACGACAATTGGACGTTAAACAAAAGAATTTCCCACGAAAGTAACAAAGAAAACAAGCAAAAAACATTAAGTTCGGCCGGGCCGAAATTTCTATACTATTCACCATAAAATATTATGAAAATACCGAAAATCCGGGGTACCGCTATATGAGTCTATACCAAAACATGGACCTCTGTTGACGATTTTTGGTAGAGAAGTTTCGTGACCGCTGAAAACCTCTAGACTCAATCTGGTTCGGTCAAAAAATGTAGCTAAAATCCTCAAAATACCTTAGGTGGTAGTGGACCTATATATCCCATTTTCGAACTTGAACAGCCTATAAAGAATATATCAATTTTATATGGTCGCAAATGATTAGTTCGATTTGTTACAAAAAGAAAAACAAACTTAATATACCCTCCATAATATGGAGGAGGGTATAAAAACGAAATAAACTCATACTTAAAGACAATCTACTTCTACATTTGCTTCATCAGCAGCAGCTCCCCTTTATAAAAGCTCATTTATATTCGAAGATTTTTGCATACTGCAATTGTGTAACTGAATTTCAGGGATTCCTTGTGTTGTGTAGTGCATGCAGTCCTGGACATCATCTCCTGCATGTTTTATGCAAAAACGACTGTACTACCAGGGTTTTTGGTTTCAGTGGTAAATTCCTTTGCCTGTAGGTAGTTGTTGTACATGTGTCCTTTTGGTGCAAAATTATATTTTTCGTTTTTTGTTCCTTATAATACGGAAGGAATTGACATAGATTTTAGTTTCATATTGCATGGCACGTTGCAACCTTTTTGTGCAATGTGTTTTTTGTGGAGTAAAAAGATGCTGGAGTGAAAAAATGTATTTTAGTGATTAGAAAAACGTAGGCTTTTGCTATAGAAAAAACTAAATTCGGCTAGATTTCCCTATATAAAAACTCTGCTACGTCTACGTTTTTCTGTAAAGACAACAAAATTTAGCTAAACTCAAGTCTGTGTAGTTTTTGTTTAAAAAAACTTAAATTAAGCAATATTTTCTACAAAAAATCTCAGTTCAGTGACTCTTTACTATGGAAAAAACTCAACTCAACAAAATTTTGCTATCAAAAATCCAAATTCATTTACGTTGTTTCATGGAAAAACTCAATTCTGCACCTTTTTTTTGTTGTGTTATGGAAAAACTCACTTCAGCACCCTCAATACAGCTACGTTTTTCTTTAGAAAAACTATATTCATGTTTTTCTAAAGAAAACCTCAATTCAGCAAAACGTTTTGTCGAAAAACTAAATTCATCTAAATTGAAAAACTAAAAACTAAATAGAAAAACTCTATTTAGCTACGTTTTTCTATAGAAAAACTCAATTCAGCTTCTTTTTTCTACAGAAAAACTAAATTCAGCTACTTTTTCTATAAAAACTCATTCAGCTACGTTTTTTCTATAGAAAAAAGCACAATTCAGCTACGTTTTTCTACGGAAAACCCAATTTATCTATGTTTTCCTATAGAAAAATATAAATTAGCTACATTCTTCTGAAAAAATCAATTGATGTTTTTCTACTGAAAAACTCAATTCATGTTTTTCTACAGAAAAACTCAAGCTTTTTTGTCGAAAAACTAAATTCATCTAAATCCAAAAACTAAATAGAAAAACTCAATTTAGCTACGTTTTTCTATAGAAAAAATCAATTCAGCTTCGTTTTTCGACAGAAAAATTCAATTCAGCTACATTTTCTATAGAAAAAAACACAATTCAGCTACGTTTTTCTATAGAAAAAAAAACAATTCAGCTACACTTTTCTACAGAAAAACTCCCATAGAAAAGTCGCCTTTAGCACATTATTACTAATCACTCTTCTACAGAAAATCAAAATCTTGTACAGAAAATCAAAATCAATGAAACTTGTTTTCTTTTTCTATAAAAAAGTCAATTCAGCAACATTTTTCTACAGAAAAAACACAATTCAGCTACGTGATTGTGTAGAAAAAGTAATTTAGCACACTTTTTTGTAGAAAAACTCAATTCAGCTATTTTTTTCTATAGAAAAACTCAATTGAGCTTCGTTTTCCTACAAAACACTCAATTCAGCTAACTTTTCTATAGCAAATACACAATTCAGCTACGTTATTGTATAGAAAAACTAATTTCAGCACATTTTTTTTTTGTAGGAAAACTCAATTCAGCTACGTTTCTCTATAGAAAAACTCGATTCAGCTAGGTGTTTCTTTAGAAAAACTCGATTCAGCTACGTTTTTCTATAGAAAAACTAAATTCAGCTTCGTTTTTCTACAGAAACACTTAATTCAGCTACCTTTTCTATAAAAAATCAATTTAGCTAAAAAAACACAATTAAGCAAAAATTTTCTACAAAAAATTCAATTAAGCTACTTTTTCTATAAAAAATCTCAATTCAGCTACGTTTTTCTATGGAAAAACTCAATTCAGCCACATTTTTTCTACAGAAAAACTCCCATACAAAAATCGCATTCAGCACATTATTACTAATCACTCTTCTACAGAAAAAATTAATTTAAATAATATATTTTTTCTGTAGAAAAAAAAATCAATTCAGCTACATTTTTCTATAGAAAATATACACAATTCAGCTACGTTATTGTATAGAAAAACTAATTTCAGCACACTTTTTTTGTAGGAAAACTCAATTCAGCTACGTTTTTCTATAGAAAAACTCGATTCAGCTACTTTTTCTATTAAAAAACTCAATTCAGCTACGTTTTTTCTATAGAAAAAACACAATCCAGCTACGCTCCTCTACGGAAAAATTCAATTTAGCTATGTTTTCCTTTAGAAAAAAATAATTTAGCTAAATTTTTCTATAGAAAAACTCAATTCAGCTACATTTTTCTACAGAAAAACTACAATAGAAAAATTGCCTTCAGCTCATTATTGCCAATCAATTCAACTAGGTTTTCTTCTATAGACAACTCAATTCAGCTTCGTTTTCCTACAGAAAAACTCAATTCAGCTACCTTTTCTATAAAAAAACAATTCAGCTACGTTTTTCTATAGAACAAACATAATTCAGCTACGTTTTTCTACAAAAAAATTCAATTAAGCTACTTTTTCTATAAAAAAAATCTCAATTTAGCTACGTTTTTCTATAGAAAAACTCAATTCAGCTACATTTTTCTACAGAAAAACTGCCATAGAAAAATCGCCTTCAGCACATTATTACTAATCACTCTTCTAGAGAAAAAATTAATTCAACTAGGTTTTTTCTATAGAAAACTCGCCGTGGTTTTTCTACAGAAAAACTCAATTCAGCTACCTTTTCTATAAAAAATCAATTCAGCTACGATTTTCTATAGAAAAAGCACAATTCAGCTTTGTTTTTCTACAAAAAATTCAATTAAGCTACTTTTTCTATAAAAAATCTCTATTCAGCTACGTTTTTCTATAGAAAAACTCAATTCAGCTACATTTTTCTACAGAAAAACTTAATTCAGCTACCTTTTTCTATAGAAAAACTAAATTGAGCTTCGTTTTCCTATAAAAAACTCAATTCAGCTAACTTTTCAAAAAAAAAAAAAAATAATAATAATAGCTACGTTTTTCTATAGAAAAAACACAATTCAGCTAAAACTCCCATAGAAAAGTCGCCTACAGCATATTATTACTAGTCACTCTTCTACAGCAAAAATCAATTCAACTAGGTTTTCTTTTTCTATAGAAAAAATCAATTAAGCTACATTTTTCTATTGAAAAAATACCAATTCAGCTACGTTATTATGTACTTACTTACTTAGCTGGCTCATTACAGAACATTTGTTCTATAGGCCGAACTAAGAAAAGATCTCCAATTCTCTCTATTTGTTGCTTCGCTTTCTGGAATACCGTGCGTTTTCATCTCATCATCCACTTGTTTGCGCCATCTATTCCTTGGCCTGCCAATTCTGCGTGCACCGCCAAGCGGTCCGTGTTTATACACCTTTTTAGCGGGGTCATCATCGCTCATTCTTATGATATGGCCTAGCCAACGCAATCGCTGCATCTCGATACGTTTAACAATATTGATGTCGTTGTACAGCAGGTACAACTCGTGGTTCATGCGACGTCGATATTCACCGTCAACGCAGATTGTTCCGTAGATCTTTCGAAGAATTTTTCTCTCAAACACACCAAGCACTGCCATGTCTGCTTGCGCAAGTACCCAGGCTTCGCAGCCATACATCAGCACGGGTAGTATCAGTGTTTTGTAGAGCGTTATTTTTGTTTGACGAGATGTGACTTTGTTTTTAAACTGCTTACTTAAACCAAAGTAGCATCTGTTGGCCAATACAATTCTTCTTTTTAATTAATTCTCTTTCGAGTTGAGCTGTTAGGCCTTTAGAGATACATTGAAAAATTAGGAGTCTACCGAAGTCCCACGCATCCAACCATTACACTACGTTTCTACTTCGGTAGACTCCTAATTTTTCAATGTATCTCTAAAGGCCTAACAGCTCAACTCGAAAGAGAATTAATTAAATATCACTATAAATGGCCTTCGCCTTAATAAGGCAAAAATAAAAAATTCTTCTTTTTATTTCACAACTGATGTCGTTTGTTGTGTTTACGGAGGTGCCGAGGTAGACGAAGTCTTTTACTACCTCAATATTATAGGAACCAACTTCCACAGTCGGTCCGAGCTCAATGGACGCATTGCGCGTCGACACCATCAACTTGGTCTTTTCACCGTTTACCGCCAGACCCACTTTAGCAGATTCTCCTTCGACCTTCATAAAGGTATCAGTTACTTCTTTTACTGATCGACCTATGATGTCTATATCATCAGCATAAGCAAGTAGCATGTGACTATTGGTGTAGATTGTGCCACTTCTTTTGACGTTTGCCTCTCGTATAACCTTTTCCAGCAGGATGTTAAAGAGATCACACGAAAAGCTGTCTCCTTGTCTGAAACCTCTTTTGGTACCAAACTCTTCGGAGAGGTTCTTTCCAATTTTAACTGAGGACCTAGTATCAGTTAAAGCCATTTTACAAAGCCAAAGGATGAGCTTTGCGGGGATACCAAATTCAGACATGGCCTGGAATACCTTTGAACACAGCGGGCTGTCGAAGGCTGCTTTATAATCGACAAAAAGGTGGTAGGTGTCGATCTGCATCTCTTGGGTCTTCTCCAGGATTTTCCGCAGGGTAAATATCTGGTCAATGGTGGACTTGTCAGGTCTAAAGCCGCATTGGTATGGTCCAATTATCTCGTTGACCATTGGCTTTAGTCGCTCGCACAATGTCCCTGACACGATCTTGTAGGTAATAGGGAGTAGACTTATGCCCCTATAGTTAGAGCATACAGTCTTATCTCCCTTCTTGTGGACGAGGCACAGGATACTCAGGTTCCAATCGTCGGGTACTCGTTCTTCCTGCCATATGGTGTTAACTAGCTGATGAATACACCTTATCAGCGTGTCGCCTCCGGTTTTGAACAGCTCGGCTGGTAAGCCATCGGCTCCTGCTGCTTTATTATTCTTCAGCCGATTTATTGCTGTCTTTACCTCATGTTGGCTGGGCGGTATACATTCAATACCATCTTCTGGGATTGGGACTGTGGTATCTTCGTCGTCTTCGCTGCTATTGGATACCAACAGTTTTGAAAAATGTTCTTTCCATATCCTGAGTACACTATCTGTATCAGTTACCAAATTACCTTGCTGGTCTCTACAGGAGGATGTGCCTGTACCAAAGCCATCAGTTTTATACTTGACTCTTTGGTAGAATTTTCGGACTTCATTCTGGCTCCTGTACATCTCGAGTTTTTCACACTCCCGCTTTTCCAACTCTCTCTTTTTCCTGCGGAAAAGACGTTTCTCCTCTCTCCTTTTCTCCCTGTATCTCTCTCGTGCGCTACGCGTTGCTACGGATTGTAAAGTAGCCCTATATGCCGCATTTTTCTCTTCGGTGGCAGCACGACACTTCTGATCATACCATGGATTCCCTGGTGGAGGCCTCTGGTATCCAAGTATGGATTTTGCGGCTGCAACAAGGTAGTGGTCCGAATCAATATTTGCGCCTCGGAACGATCGTACATCCAACACGCTCGATGAATGTCTTCCATCTATCACAACATGATCAATTTGATTTCTTGTTTTCTGATCTGGAGACAGCCAGGTGCCCTTATGAATATCGAGATGATTAAATCTGGTACTGCTAACTACCATGTTTTTTGCAGCTGCAAAGTTTATCAGCCTCATACCATTGTCAGATGTTTCACTGTGGAGGCTGAATTTCCCGACTGTTGGGCCAAAGATATTCTCCTTTCCAATTTTGGCATTAAAATCGCCTAGAATGATTTTAATGTCATGGGCAGCGCAACGGTCATATGTTTCTTCTAAGCGCTCGTAAAATATATCTTTGGTATGTTCGTCCTTTTCTTCAGTGGGAGCATGAGCGCAAATAAAGCTGATGTTGAAGAATTTAGCTTTTATTCGAATTGCAGCAAGTCTTTCATTCACTGGAGTGAAGCTGGATACCAGATGTTTTAGTCTCCGACTAACTACAAATCCGCAACCAAACTCATGCTTTACGTCATGGCAGCTATAATACAGTGCGTCACCTTTAGGTGTTGTTGTGACGCCTTTCCCAATCCATCGTATTTCCTGTATGGCAGTAATATCAGCCTTGTACTTTTCAAGTACGTCTGCCAATGCGAAGACTGCACCTTCTCTATAGAGAGTGCGAACATTCCAGGTGCAGATTCGCAGATCATGGTCCTTAAAACGTTTGCGGGGTTCGTCAACTTTAGAGGGGGTTGTTTTTCTTTTCTTTCGTTTTTTTCATAGTATGCTGTTTTTTCTAGGGGAGGGTTACTAGCCCGACGCCCAAACCCAAGTTTTTAACGTTCTTATGGGAGAACGCGCGGCACATGTTACCTCACTACCTTTAACGGGTGTTAAAGGCAGTTCCCCAGGTGACACCACGGGGAGGTCAGTGTCCACTTGAGATGAAAGAGGGACCAAGATAAATCCTGGGCTTTGCCATGTTAAAACCGGTCAGGACCGTTGCTTGGTATCATCCATCCCCTACGTCACCCAACGGTGACGTTATTATGTAGAAAAACTAATTTCAGTACACTTCTTTTGTAGAAAAACTCAATTTATCTACGTTTTGCTATATAAATACTTGATTCAGCTTCGTTTTCTACAGAAAAACTCAATTCAGCTACTTTTTCTATACAATACTCAATTCAATTCAATTTTCTATAAAAAACACAATTCGGCCCCGTTTTTCTACGAAAAAACTCAATTTTACTATGACTTTCTATTGGAAAACTCAATTCAGCTAAATATTTTTCTACAGAAAAACTCCCATAGAAAAATCGCCTTCAGCACATTATTACTAATCACTCCAATGGGGTTCGCTTATCAATTACTTCTTCGCCCTGTCCTGCTATTTTTTCCTGTTATTCTATATTTAAAATCAAAAGAAAATTGCACTTTTATCGGATGTGCAATGTAATGCTATAATCCATATAATAAACAAAAATAACAACCATCCAAGACGACAACATGAAGACATTGCGAGAAGGAGAAAATCTTTTGTGTATCAGTTACGTCCGCAAACATTAAAGCTGAGTACACATTGCCAGTTTTGAATGACAGCTTTGTTGGTGCTTGCTAGTGTGGCATTTCATTTTTGTCATTCATCATGCAACCACAAAATGTTTTGTGGTTGCTGGACGGTTGGACAGTTATCGATAACTGCAATATATCGACATTCAAAACTGACAATGTGTACTGCTCTTAATATGATTGCGATGATGGCGATAGTCTGCATTATTGTAGGTTTGCTTCGCTTAGATACGGTTGTGGCACTATCAGTAATTGTCAAAAAATGCAGCAAAGAAAATATGAAAAATAGTTTGACATTTTGTTGCATGCGTGGAAGGAAGAAAGAATGGGCGGACGGGCAAGCATACCATCAAAATATGAGCTTTTTCGGTCGATAGAAGCAAAACAGAATTATCAATAATGTGACAGGACATGCAAATAAGAAACATATCCGTATCATGCAATACGAAGAAAGTTTTTGGCATATTGCACATACAAACATTCACTTACATATGTGTATGTATGAATATGTGTGTTTCTACTTTCCTTCTCAGCGTTGAAAATCTTTAAGAAGATTCAGAAGGTACCTCTGATTTCTCATACGTCATTATTTCGAAATCGTTTAGAAATCTGTACGAAAATTTGGAAGAAAAAATTCGCTTTCCGAATTTCCCAAGGATTTTCTTTCGATTTCGTTCCGAAATCTGACCGAAATCTATGGGATTTCGCTCCGACATTCGTTCCTCTGATTTCTCATACGTCATTATTCCGAAATCGTTTAGAAATCTATACGAAAATTCGGAAGAAAAAATTCGCTTTCCGAATTTCCGAAGGATTTTCTTCCGATTTCGTTCCTAATTCTGACCGAAATCTATGGGATTTCGCTCCGACATTTCGTTCCGAAACTATGTCAACCACTTCATACAACTTTCGTTAAGATGTCGTTACGATTTTGAATCCGACATCGGACGTAGCGTCCGACTTGTTTCCTGGGTTTCAAGGACTGGAAAAATTTTTGTGGTTAATTTTTAGAGAAATGAAAACATGACAGGTAAACCGTGTTCGTCGTTCCATTTGCAAAAACCTTTTGACAGAATATGTGTGTTGAATTGTGGTTTCGCTTGACTTTTTCTATGGAAGAAGTTCGCTGAATTGACCTTTTCTATAGACACAGTTCCCTGAATTGACTTTTTTCTATAGAAAAAGTTCGCTGAACTGACTTTTTCTATAGAAAAAGTTCGCTGAATTGAATTTTTCTAAAGCAAAATTACGCTGAGTTGACTTTTTCTAAAGAAAAAGTACGCTGAATTGACTATTTCTAAAAACAAATTTCGCTGAATTGACTTTTTCTATTTTTAGAGAAATGAAAAAATGACAGGTTTTCTATGGGAAATGTTAGCTGATTTACCTTCTTCTATAAAAATGTTCTCCGAATTGACTTGTTTTATACAAGACGTTAGTTTTTCAATAGAAAAACTTCGCTGAATCGATTTCTCTATAGAAAAAGTTCGCTGAATCTACTTTTTCTATGGAAAAAGCTTGCTGAATTGACTCTTTCTATAGAAAAAGCTCGCTGACCTGACATTTTCTATAGAAAAAATTCGCTGACCTGACTTTTTGAAACAAGTTCGCTGAATTGATTTTTCTATAGAAAATGTTAGCTGAATATACTTTTTCTATAGAGAAAGTTCGCTGAATTGATTTTTCTATAGAAAAAGTTCGCTCAGTTGACTTTTTCTATAGATTAAGTTCGCTACATTGACTTTTTCTATAGAGAAAATTCGCTAAATTGACTTTTTCTATAGAAAATGTTCGGTGAATTGACTTTTTCTATAGAAAAATTTCACTGAATTGAACTTTTCTATAAAAAAGTTCGCTGAATGGAATTTTTCTATAGAAAAGTTTGCTGGATTTAATTGAATTTTTGTATTGACCTTTGACTTAGCGTTGTCTATAGAAAAAGTCTGCTAAATTTACTTTTCTATAGACAAAGTTAGCTGCATTGACTTTTCTTTAGGAAAAATTCACTGAATTGACTTTTTCTATGGAAAAAGTTCGCTGAATTGACTTTCTTTTTTTTATTTTTATTAAATTCATATTTTGCTTACATTAAAATTTGTACATAAAGAGATGGTTTAAAAACCTTTCATCTATAATTAAACATTTAATGCAACACATACATTTGTACATAGTTTATACTAAGGTAATAAATGGAGAAGGAAAAGATGACAAAAAACCTTCAAACCTTTCTCTATAGAGAAAATTCGTTGAATTGACTTTTTCTATAGAAAAAGTTCACTGACTTGACTTTTTCTATAGAAAAAGTTCGCTGACTTGACTTTTTCTATAGAAAAAGTTCGCTGACTTGACTTTTTCTATAGAAAAAGTTCGCTGACTTGACTTTTTCTATAGAAAAAGTTCGCTGACTTGACTTTTTCTATAGAAAAAGTTCGCTGAATTTACTCTTTCTATAGAAAAAATTCGCTGACCTAACTTTTTCTATAGAACAAGTTCGCTGAATTGATTCTTCTATAGAAAAAGATCGCTGAATTGCTGAATTTACTTTTTCTATAGAAAAAGTTCGCTCAATTGGTTTTTTCTATAGATAAAGTTCGCTGAATTGACTTTTTCTATAGAGAAAATTCGCTGAATTGACTTATTCTATAGAAAAAGTTCGCTGAATTGACTTTTTCTATAGAAAAGCTAGCTGAATTGAATAGAATTTTTGTATTGACCTTTGAATTAGCGTTGTCTATAGAAAAAGGCTGCTAAATTTACTTTTCTTTTTACTTTTTCTTTAGGAAAAATTCACTGAATTGACTTTTTCTATAAAAAAAAATATTCGCTTAACTGACTTTTTCTATTGAAAAATTTAGATGAATTGATTTTTCAATAAAAAGTACGGCGAATTGACTTTTTCTCGCTAAATGGAGTTTTTCTATTGAAAAGTTTATTTCAATTGATTTTTTCTATAAAAAACCGTATCTGACTTCACAAATATCTGTTTCCTTTCAAATGATGCTTCTTCCCACTTTTTAGGAAATAGCTGTATTCGAACTCCCTCAGCCAAACGTCAGTTTTTCTTACTTTACGTATGAAATGTTAAAGTATATAAGTAAGTTTATGGTTGCTGTTAGTTATGCAATTTTTGTGATTCCTTTACTGTTTTTTCGTTACAGTTGGTCTTGTTGGTTCCGCCACACATATTTGGTTGTCACATACCTTTGTCCATGAAACAGCAAAAGGTATTTTCGCCTTGAATGAGAATCAGAATGAAACTTAAGAATTCTTGGCATTTGTGTCATGTTGTGGCAAATCTTATTTTTACCCCTTTATTGGATTGTGTGGAGAATCATTTTCTGTTCTGTCATGGTTCAAATATAAAATATTCAACGGGAGTTTTTTTCATTTGGGAGTAGAAATACAACAAAAGCAAGGACACCATTTTTGTAAAAACTGAAGGCCAATTGAAGTTTATGAGACAGCAACAGATAAATTTCATTCAAAAAACTTTATTCAATTCTCTTTTACATACTGCTAAGTTTTTGTAGAGAAAAAGACAATTCAGCTAACTTGTTCTAACTCAATTCAGCTACATTCTCAACGGAAAAGTGAAGAAAGCGACCTGCCTCTACGCAAAAACCTCAATCCAGTTCAACGAACGTTTCGTACAAATCTGTAAACTTTTTCTATAGGGGAAGTCAATTCTATAAAAAAAATTCTATATAAAAATTCTATATAAAAAGTTGATTCAGCGAATTTTTTCTATGGAAACAGTCACCTTAGCGAACCTTTTAAAATACGAAAATGTAATTCAAAGAACTCTTTCTTTAGGAAAAGTAAATTCACCGAATTTTTTCTGTAGGAAAAGTCAGTTCAGCGAACCTTCTATTAGAAAATAAAATCATAGAAAGAGTTTCTATAGGAGAAATTAATTCAGCATTTTTTTTCTGTAGAAAATAATTCTTTATATTAGAAAATCAATTCGGGAAACTTTTTCTGTAAGAAAAGTTAATGCAGCTAAATTTTATTGTAAGAAAAATCAATTTAGCAAACATTTCCTACGGGAAAACTCAATATAGCGAACTTTTTTTATGAGAAAAGTCAAATCAGCGAACGTTTTTTATAGAAATAGACAATTCAGCGAACCTTTTTTATTGGCAAAAAAGTCCATTCAGTGAGGTGTTTCTACAGGAAAAGTCAATTCAGCAAATCATTCTATAAGAAGATCAATTCACCTAACTTATTCTATAGAAAAGTCCATTCAGCGATTTTTTTTCTATAGAAAACTCAATTCAAGCAACATACTTTACAGAAAAATTCAATTCAGCGTACATGTTCTATAGAAAAAAGTCAATTCACGAACGTTTTCTACAGAAAAATCAATTCAGCTAAATTTTTTTCTAGAAAAAGTCAGTTCAGCGAACTTTTTCTATAGAAAAATTCAGTTCAGCGAACTTTTTCTATAGAAAAATTCAGTTCAGCGAACTTTTTCTATAGAAAAAGTGTTCAGCGAAATTTTTTCTATAAAAAAGTCAGTTCTGCGAAATTTTTCTACAGAAAAAGGCATTTCAGCGAAATTTTCTATAGAAAAAGTCAGTTGAGCGAACTTTTTCTATAGCAAAAGTGAGTTGAGCGAACTGTTTTCTGTAGAAAAAGTCAGTTCAGCGAACTGTTTTCTGTAGAAAAAGTCAGTTAGGGAACTGTTTTCTATAGAAAAAGTCAGTTTAGAGAACTGTTTTCTATAGAAAAAGTCAGTTCAGCGAACTGTTTACTGTTTTGTATAGAAAAATTCAGTACAGCGAACTGTTTTCTATAGAAAAAAACAGTTCAGCGAACTGTTTTCTGAAGAAAAGGCTGGACAGCGAACTTTTTCTATAGAAAAAGTCAGATCAGCGAACTGTTTTCTATAGAAAAGGCAGGACAGCGAACTTTTTCTATAGAAAAAGTCAGTTCATCGAACTGTTTACTGTTTTCTATAGAAAAAGTCAGTTCAGCGAACTGTTTTCTATAGAAAAAGTCAGTTCAGCGAACTGTTTTCTATAGAAAAAGTCTGTTCAGCGAATTGTTTTCTATAGAAATAGTCAGTTCAGCGAACTGTTTTCTATAGAAAAAGTCAGTTCAGCGAACTATTTTCTATAGAAAAAGTCAGTTCAGCGAACTGTTTTCTATAGAAAATTCAGTTCAGCGAACTTTTTCTATATAAAAAGTAGTTCAGCGAACTTTTTCTATAGAAAAGTCAGTTCAGCGAACTGTTTTCTATAGAAAAAGTCTGTTCAGCGAACTGTTTTCTATAGAAAAAGTCAGTTCAGCTAACTGTTTTCTATAGAAAAAGTCTGTTCAGCGAACTGTTTTCTATAGAAAAAGTCAGTTCAGCGAACTTTTTCTACAGTTCAGCGAACCTTTTGTATAGAAAAAGTCAGTTCAGCGAACTTTTCTATAGAAAAAGTCAGTTCAGCGAACTTTTTCTATAGAAAAAGTCAGTTCAGCGAACTGTTTTCTATAGAAAAAGTCAGTTCAGCGAACTTTTTCTATAGAAAAAGTCAGTTCAGCGAACTGTTTTCTATAGAAAAAGTCAGTTCAGCGAACTGTTTTCTATAGAAAAAGTCAGTTCAGCGAACTGTTTTCAATAGAAAAAGTTTGTTCACGAATTGTTTTCTATGGAAAAAGTCAGTTCAGCGAACTTTTTCTGTAGAAAAAGACAGTTCAGCGAACTTGTTCTACAAAAAAGTCAATTTAGCGAACTTTTTCTATAAAAGAAAATCCATTCAGCGAACTTTTTTTGTAGAAAAAGGAAATTCAGCGATTTTTTTCTATAGAAAACAAATTTTCTTTCTTTCTATTTTTTTCTATGGAAACGTTGGTTCAGCTAACTTTTTCTATAGAAAATAACAGTTCAGCTGCCACTATCGAAAAAGTAAATTTAGTAAATATTTTTTATAGAAAAACTCAATTCAGCGAAGTTTTTCTGTAGAAAAATTCAATTATGCAAAGTTGTTTGGTAGAAAAACTGAATTCAGCTATGATTTTCTATAGATAAATTCAATTCAGCAAAATTTTTCTGTAGAGAAATTCTGCTATAGAAAGCCCTAATTCAGTAAAGTGCTTTGAATCTAAAGCTGTGTACACATTGTCAGTTTTGAATGTCGATATTTCGCAATTATCGATAACTGTCAAACTGTCCAGCAACCACAAAACATTTTGCGGTTGCATGATGAATGACAAAAATGAACGGCCACACTAGCAAGCAACAACAAAGCTGTCATTCAAAACTGACAATGTGTAGCCAGCTTAACCTTCAGCTATGTTTTGTTTTAAAAAATTGAATTCCGACAACAATTTGTTATTCGTAAGCGAGCGAAGATTCCAAACTTCACTGGCAGGCAAAGCTATTTACGAAATCTCTTTATAAGTTATACTAGTAAGTTCCCAGTGTTCTCAGAATGCACTTAATGAGCTAAGCATAATTAACTTAGCTGGAAGGGTGGAAGAACGCCAATGAAACACATGGCCCAAATGAAAAAGGCATTTCGAAAATAAACAACACCTTCACTGGTACATGTACGTGTGTACATGTGGCTATGTGTAATCCTTTGGAACATGGTCCCCGTTATTGGTCTCACATTCAGCTAACCAACTGACCTTTGGCGACTCTTCACTAGCATCTCTGCTATGTCCACTCATGAATCATGAAGTGTCTTTTGCAAATACATTATGTAGTGTGTGGGGATGTCGTAGCCGGCTGGCTGTGTGTTTGTCAAGAGTTTGTTTTACACAGTGTGTGTTTATGTGTGTGTATTTAGGTTTGATTGTTTTGCTGTTTGTTTGTTAACGTACATAACAGATCTACATGTACTACTACATATAGTTTTTGACCCCGGTGGTAAATGTTTACCCTTTACCGTGTGATTAAGTACTCTGTGTGTTTTGTGTAAGTTTTAACCTTTTAGGAACTAAAAGCCACTACAGTAAGTTAACAAATGGCCAGGACTGTCTTGGGTGGGATATGGTTTAAGGTAGATCACAGCTCACAATAACTTTGTTATTTGACTTTGGTTTATATTTTAGTGCCCAAGGGTCCAGCAAGGGTTATATGTTTATTTTTGTCCTGTTTTTGTTTATTTTGTGTATCTCTCCAACAAACTAACAACAATAACAACAGCAGAAAGAACAGCAACTGTAAAAAGACCTGCGTTGAGGATTTTTTGTATTTGTCAATGTCATCAAGTAAAAACCGCAAACAAGTGTTACTCTCTCTGCAGTCACTAAAAGTTAATAAGTATGTTGTTGTTTGTCGGACAACAACATGTACTCAAGCTACTTAAAAATTGTAAAGTGCATTGTTACATTTTAGCAGTAGAATATTTAAACACACATATGCCTGGATGTGCTGTTTGCATTCAAGGTTCGAGGCTGAACGATGGGCGTACTGAATTGAGAATTTCGAAAAAAATCATTACCTAAATTAATGTTTCAATCGATAGACATATGTAGCTGAATTGACAAGATTTCTGAATTGACTTTTTCTATAAAGTAAATTCGCTGAATTGATTTCTTCTACAGAAAAAATCTAAAAATTGACTTTTTCTGTAGAAAAAGTTGGCTGAATTCACTTTTTCTATAGCAAAAATACCGTTGAAACACTATAAAAATGGACCAATATTGGTTTTGATTCCATATTTATGTATTGTCATCTAAATCTGAAAAGTGTGCAAAGTTTCAGTTCGATTGGTCAAAATGAGTTTGAACTAAACGGACACCAAAGCAAGTTAAATAAAACACTGTAATTAAATAGAGTTTTTGTCGAATTGTTCCATATCCAAACTTATGACACAAATGCAAAATATTGTAAATCACATGGATCAAAGTGACAAATAAATTGTCCCATTTTTGCCTCAATAAATTCAAAACATCTAGATCGAAAATTAAAGTTCTGATTTTTTTTTGGAATGTAGTTTTAAATTCGTAAGTTATTAAAATATTAATTTCATACCTGAAATGAAGCTTTTGGGTCGAAATGTGGATTTCTCGGAAACTAGAGCAGATAAGAAAAAGCCGACCAAAAATTCAGAAAGAGCATACGCGAAAACCCTTGAAACTACCTATATCTCAAAATAGTAAAAAATGGCGTATGGAACGCTTAAGCATGACACCGACGATATAAGTATTAGCTAACAAAGATCATAACAAACAATTCCTCAAATATTTTAACCCTTAAATAAAATAAATTGTACTAAATTCTAAAATTAATTCTTTTTCGTGTTGACCCAAGAGTTACATTGACCCAATGACCCAAGAGTTACATTGAAAAATCAGGAGTATACCGAAGTCCCTACGTTTCACTAGTGGTTAAGTCTGATTCTCAGGCATATTACGATGACGATAGCTGTGCAATCCCACGACAGCGGGTTCTTTCGTACCTGATTGACCCGGAACCACACAACACCAGCGTTTCGCCCAGCGGATGTACATATGTTTGTATTTGTTTCGTTTTTCTGTGTTGGGAGCAGCATATCCCGGAATGCCTGCTCCGAATTCTTTTGGTCCGTGCCGGGACGTAGGAAAACCCAGGACCAATTTATTTTTGCTTAGTTGGTCACATTCGCATCTTCACCCATATCCAACCTTCGGTGAGATGCAATATATGTCAGGTGTGGGTCCATCTAAGGGGTTGCTCCACGTGAGGGACTACGACAGAGACTATGTTGCTGCATGCTATGTGAATACAGTCCCCAGTGAGTCGTCATCGGATTACGAAACTCCCTCGTCGTCTGATTATGAGACTCCCCCGCAGTCCCTCGACAGCAACCGCACACGCAGCCTTTAATTCCAGCCGTTGTTGTCCCAATCCCAGAAAATGCATCCTTTTTGCAATTCAATTGTAATGGACTCCGAGGTAAGATCGAGGAAATAGTAGATTTTATGAGTCGGAAGAACATCAAGGTCGCGGCGGTGCAAGCTCAAAAACAACTGTAGCTTACAACGTTGTGATGGTTACTACGTGTTAATGAAGGATCGCACCAGAAGTGGAGGTGGGGTATTAGCTTTCCTATTGCACCAGTCTGTCCAATACAGACCTATTTCGCTTGAGCCTGTCTCTAATGACCCGTACATGGAATATATGGGGGTAGCAGTCAGGTGTGGAACTGCCGAGATAGAGTGTCTGAACGTATACATCCCGCCGAGAAATAGCTGTATCTCAGATTACGAGCCTGGCATTAGCCCGCTTTTGGAAGGTGATAATGCTCCTGGGAGATTTTAATACGCATCATGAGATGTGGCATTTGGCCCTTGGAAACGACCAGAGGGGTGCAGCGCTGGCTGAGCAGATTGATAGCTCTACGTTTTGCTTGGTCAATGAGGACGCCCCTACGAGAATTAGAGGAGAGTGTCACAATTCGCCAGACATAACCATCGTGTCACCTGGTTTGAGAAATGGCAACCCGTCATTTCCCTTGGATCCGACCATCTCCCCATAATTGTCTCCATTAGAAGACCACCCGATGTTGTCACCTCGTCAATCATAGGAAAGCTGATTGGCCGAGTTTCAGAGAGTTCACCAATCACCGCTTCAGAGAACTGCCCAATCCTCCTGATGTTCGGGTAGCGGAAAGGACATTTCGAGAATACGCGAATTAAGACAAAACTTCCCAGCAGAGGCGACGGAATTAGCAAATGAGCGCGATGAGCTTCATCGAGCCGACCCCAATGACCCCAGAATCAGTGAGCTGACACTGGAAGTTAACAGGCTGGTTGGCGAACATAAACGCAACAAGTGGTTAAATCGTCTGAAGAGTTGCAACATTGGAGCCGGTATAAGTTAATTGTGGACAACGGTTAAGTCACTCTCGAACCCCGGAAAGATGGAAGATTGGACCTCAGTCACTTTTGTCGACGTTACGTTGACTGACCCGAAGAGGTGCGCAAGTTATTTCAATCGACAGTTTGTCGAGCCCCAAGAGTGACAGGGAGAGTATTACGTCGCATCAGATCTCTTCCTGCCGAGGATGAACCACCACAGTTTACAATGGATGATGTTGCGAATGCCATCAGGAACGCTAAATCATCCAAAGCGTTGGGCCCTGATGGAATCTCCATGGTAATGCTGAAGCAGCTGGATGAGCCGGGAGTGGAGTATCTCACTAAAGTTCTCAACTTGTCGCTAGCCACCCTCATTGTTCCCGAAGTCTAGAAAATGGTCAGGGTGGTCCCGCTACTGAAGCCAAGCAAGGACGCCAGCCAAAGTGAATCGTACAGGCCGATTTCGCTTTTGTCGCCCATAGCAAAGACCCTTGAGGAGTTAGTCCTCCTCAATATCAGGAATAGCTATCAAGTTGCTGATCATCAGCATGAATTCCGTAAGCAGCATAGCACGACAACAGATCTCCGTGCCATCTCCACATATATTTGTGAAGGACTCAACCAGAGACCGCCGTGTGATAGAACAGTGATGGTGGCACTTGACTTATCAAAAGCCTTTGGTACAGTCAGGCACTCCACGCTGTTTGACGACATTGAGCAGACAACCCACCGGCCAAGCTTGAAACGTTGGATAGTCAACTATATGTGTGGACGCCAGTCGCACGTGGAATTCAGGAACAAGAAGTCCAAACCCCGTAGAGTGAACCAGGGCGGTCCCCAAGGTGGGGTGATATCTCCGGAACTCTACCTCTCCTATATTCCGCCCCCTCCAGACGGCATCGAGATCGTAACGTATGCGGATGATTGCACGATCCTGGCGCCAGGTACCTTGATGACATCAGTGAGAGGCTGAACTCCTATTTAACCGATCTTACCACCTTTTTCCACTCCAGGAATATGCAGATTTCCGCCACAAAACCTACAGCCACTCTGTTCACCACATGGACAGCACAGTTTGGAAGAGAATTGAATGTCGTGGTCGACGGTAGCAGAATTCAGTCCACAAACTGAACGAAAATTTTAGGGGTCACATTCGACACTACATTCACGTCGTACGCACACGCCACAGCTATCTGCGACAAGCTTAAAAGTAGGAACAAGGTCCTCAAGTCCCTAGCCGGCTGCACTTGGGGTGTATATAAAGAAACCTTGTTGGCCACATACATATAACGCGATAGGTCGGTCTGTGGTAAGTTATGCGGCGCCAGTTTGGTCCCCGGGATTTTGTGATACGAGTTGGAAAAAGATTCAAACTTGCCAGAATGCCGCCCTGAGAACAGCAACAGGGTGCCTCCTAAAGTGTTCAGTGGACCATCTACATGAGGAGGCAATGATTGTTCCAGTAAAGCAACCCAATGGGATGCTTTCGTTGCAGTATTTGCTTGGGTGTTACCGTGAGAGCAATCCCGACACATTCAGGCATATCAGGTAGGATATTCATGATAAAGGGAGGGAGGTCCAACAATATAGGAGAGAACTCCTAGATCAACAGGCATATCAAGCAAGTTTAAATAGTATTCACACGGATACAGTTGCTAAGGCCATATACAAATACAGTGTGAATAAAGTCCTCGGAGTACATCCCCCATCTATCGCAGCTGAAGAGCGTCAGAGTAGTTTTGGTTCAACTACGCTCGGGATATTGCAGTCGCCTAAATTCTTATTGGGCGGACATCGAGGGCGCCGCGCAAGATATCTGCCCAGTATGCGGCATGGGCGCGCACGACACAAAACACCTTTTCAACTGCCCCGCCAAACCTACTCATCTAACTCCACTTTCCTGGAACTGGAGATAGACCCAGAGCCAGATTGAACAGAAGAACGAACATACAAACATAATAATAAACACTGTTACAACAACAATAACAACAAAGATGGCTGTATACGTAAATCATTCGAAAGTGTAACTATTCCAAAAGTCTGACTTTGATGCTAACCCCATTGAGTTCACCACAAATACTTTGGTAGGTTTATCCCACTTCATTTTATGTCACAAACCAGATTAGGTTTGTAGCCAGTACATTACAAGCTAGTTCATGTTGTATGAGAAATAAAAATACAATTTTAAATAATTTTATTTGATTTATTTTATATTTCTATTTATTGTAATTTTTATTAAATTTAAATATTTTTATTTTAATTACATTTTTATTTCATTGTTTAAACTTTTTATGTTATTGTAGTAGGGTTGTTATACTTATGTAAATATATGATTGGTGTTGATTAGAAATTATAGATACTAAAATGTAGCGTGATATTAATAGCCATCAGGTACGGGTTTCAATTAAATGGTGATGTATTGTGTTGTAAATTTTGTTGTATATGCGGAGTTTTCTTTTGTTCGTTGTTGCGGAAAGTCTCCGCATCAGGTCATATTGAAAGTTGTGTTTATTTAGTAACAAATCGAGACCAGCTTTGTAGACCATATAATAGTTCCGACTTCACATCTCGTCGATAAAATGCTCCTGAAATGAAATTTTTTTCAAAAATTAAAAATAAAACGCTGTAAAAAATACTCCTTGTTTTTTCAAAAAGCTTATATAACTCATATATTTATTAAAAAAATTTCCACTTGTGTAAAAAAGCTACGGAAAAACGGTAAAGAAATACACAAAATTTTGCCCATGTAATTTCAGTAAATTTGAAAAAGTGTTAAACGGACGGAACTGTTCTGGTACAAAAGTATATATGGTCTGAAAGAGGACACTCACAGGCATAACTTTGCGAAAACGAAACTATTCCCTAAATGTTCTTGTTCACTGAAGTTTGAATTTCACTAAAATTTAGTACCTGCGGAAAAATAAAATAGCTCAATTCGTGTAGACGGCAATTTATTAAAACGGTTCTTAAACGCAGTAATCCTTACTATCTAACAAAACTCCAATGAAGACAATATCTATTATTGTTTCCGAGCAATATATATTTCTTTCTCCGGAAAGAAACTCGCGGGAGTTTGTTAGTTCTCCTACCGGGCGCGTCCCCACCGGCGGATAGGGGGAGGAGGATGGTCGTACCACTCTGTCCAATACCTATTGCATGGTGGGTCTGGGGCAGAGGTGCAGTGGTCTGGGGCCCAAAGGAAGAAATATAAGAGGAACCAGGCTAAACTAAAGAAGGAACAACAGCTGACTACTTCAAAGGTCACCACAGACAGTCCCTCCACTTCTTCGGAAGCGGCGAAGAGGACAGGGTCTCCTGAGGAGCAGAACGTGGCAAAACCCAGTAAGATGAAAAAAAGAGCTTCCCACCTTCAATTGCCCAGAACAAAAGCCAAGGAGATTGCCAAAAGGATCCTTCAAATGATACTGCAGAGGCGAGTTCTGACAAAAAGAAGGTGAGCGCGACGTCGGAATCTTCTGCGGTGGCCAAGGACTCAGTAAGGAAGCCTACCACCACCCAGAAGAGGAAGATGGACGCTGAAACCGGAACGGAGCCGCCATCGACTTACGCCAATGTAGCCAAGAGATACTACAAGGACGATCTGTGTTACGCAGTAATCGATACTAGTAAAGGATCTGGAAGGCTACACAAAGAGTACTTTTCGGACATCGAGAAATCGATCAACGATAAAATATTGGAACAAATCCTGCAAGGACGAGTCTCGATAAAAATAAACTGCTGTGAGCCAAGGGGGGGCCTCCTATTGTACCACCTGGACTCACACGCAAACTCTGCAGCTTTCGGGGAGGTAGTCAGCAGTATAGCAACTCCATGGGAAGGTGGCAGACTAAAACTGCTGAGGAAAGACGAAATTCCTCATCTAACCAAAACATCGGTGTACGTCATGGGGTATGGCTGCAACCTCGAGACGGAGCGCATGCTCGAGGTCTTTGGCGTACAAAACGAGGCCCTAAAGGTGGAAAGATGGGAGGTCTTCCACAGGGAGGAGAAGGAAAACGGCACTCTCCTTGTGATGGGGATCGACGATCTTTCGCTAGCCAGGCTCGTCAAAACCAAGGGCAAGGCATTCTTCGTCTCGAACTCGGTCTTCTTCAAAATTAGAAAGGCAAGAGTTGGTGAGGAGGAGATTGCCAAACCAAACAACCAGGAGGTCAACCTACCAAAAGGATTACAGGAGGGAGAAGCAGACGAAATTAGCGACTCCCAAGAAGCCAACCTACTGGAGGACCAATGATTGAGGTCATCCAGATCAACCTCCATCGGAGCGAAACGGCAACATTAGCCCTAATGGACAGAATAACTAAAGGTAATATACATATTGGTTTAATCCAAGAACCTTGGACCATAAAAAACAAGGTTTCTGGACTTAACCATATAAATTATCAACTTTTTTACGCAAATACAGGATCCCGACCGAGGACCTGCATTATATGCCACAAAAACTTATGCTTTCTTTTTTCTCCAGAGTTGTCATCGTCGGACGTCACAGTATTGAAGCAGGGGAATTATAACATATTCCCAGCATCATTATACCTGCCGTTCGACTCCCCGACATTACCACCTTCGTCGGAAATGCAGCAACTGGTGAGAAGGATAAAGCAAACAGGTAACGAAGTACTAGTAGGTAGCGATGCTAACTCTCACCACATCTCGTGGGGTAGTAATAACACTAACAAAAGGGGTCAAGCCTTTATAGATTACTTAAATATTAACGACCTGGTTACACTTAATACTGGGAATACGCCAACCTTTGTTAATAGAATTAGGGAGAAAGTACTAGATATAACGATATTTTCAGAAAATTTAATAAACGAGGTACACGAGTGGAGGGTCCTGGAGGAACACTCCTTCTCAGACCATAAGTATATTAGATTTAAAATAGCTAGGCCATCGCCTAACCCGATAACCTTCTGAAACAAATCCAAAACAAATTGGACTAAGTTCGGAAAACGAGTAAAAGAAAGACTTGGGCAACCAGATGAGGAATGCCTAAGTAAGGAGGTCATAGAGAGAGATGTCCTAAAGTTAACTGAGGCACTAGTAAAGTCTTTCGAGGAAAGTTGTCCCCTTCGAGAGAGGAAATCCGCCTACGAAAAACCCTGGATGACAGGGGAAATTCGGAATAAAGGCATGGAGGTCCGCAGACTTTATAATAGGGCCAAACGTAAAAAAGCAGCTGTATTCTGGGACAACTATCAGGCAAAACTAAAGGAATACAACAAAATAACAAGAAACGCCAAGCGAAACTCCTGGAAGCTTTTCTGCGAACAGGTGGATAGTGTAAATGACGTTTCAAAGATTAAAAAGTTTCTATCTAAAACCCATACACAGACCGAGCAATTGGTCGATGGAAATGGAAAAAGGATTGAAACAACAGAAGAAACTCTAGGCCTTCTGATGAAAATGCACTTCCCGCAGAATGCCATGGTTAACACTGGGACATCGACGGAATGTATAAACTAATCGAAAGAGGCACCAAAGGTCGACAGCTTAATGGTCCAACAAGCCATTTTAAGCTTTTCACCATATAAAGCAGCTGGACCAGACCAGATCTTCCCGGCTTTACTATAGAGGGAAGTGGACATTATTGCGTCCAAACTGGTCGGGATCTTCAATGCATGCTTAAAACTTGCATACACTCCTATAGCCTGGCAGGAGGCAAGGGTAGTCTTTATACCCAAACCTGGCAAGGCAAGTTATGCAACACCAAAATCTCATCGACCGATAAGTTTAACTTCATTCTTACTCAAAACAATGGAACGGACAGTCGACACAATGATAAAGAGTAAGATCCCCAACGATATGCTTAAATTCAAACAACATGCATACGTTAAAGGCAGATCAGTGGAAACCGCATTGCATGAGGTAGTACACCCCATAGAAAGAACCTTCGAAATGAAAATGTACACACTTGCTGTATGCATCGACATCGAAGGCGCTTTCAATAACGTAAGCACCGAGACACTTATCCACTCATTAGACGAGTTTCAGGTAGACAGGGCCTTAAGGAACTGGATAAACCACATGCTAAGGAACAGATGGATAAGCTGCGGGCTATACGACGTAAAAATAAGAGACAAAGTTGGACAAGGAACGCCACAGGGAGGGATACTTTCACCTCTGTCGTGGGTTACCACCATAAACAGTCTCTTGAGGACCCTAACCGAAGAAGGATTTGACCCAGTCTGCTACGCAGACGACGTTATAATACTTCTGAGGGGAAAGAATCCGAATCAACTCTGTCGAAGAGCAGAAACGGCTCTAAAAATTGCTTTTAACTGGGCCAGGCCGAGAGGTCTGAACGTCAACCCGGAAAAAACAGAATTATGTCTATTCACTAGGAAAACGAAAATGGGTCACTACGAGGAACCAGTTTTTCTAGATAAGGCAATAAATATCTCTTGTACAGTTAAATATCTAGGAGTAATTCTGGACAGGAAACTTAAATGGAAAGAAAGAAAGGGCCAACAAGGCCCAAATATGTTTGTCAACCTGCAGAAGGGCGATAGGCTCAAAATGGGGGTTCAATCCTAGGATGATACACTGGCTATACAGAAGCGTAATTATACCAATTCTAACGTACGCGTCTGTGGTATGGTGAACAGCCATGGACAAAAAATGCAATGTGGAAATATTGCAAAAGGTCCAAAGAACATCCTGCCTAAGCATTAGCGGAGCAATGAGGACCACACCGACTAGGGCTTTAGAAACAATTTTGTTTGTACACCCAATAGATATTCAGGTAAGGTATGAGGCAGCCATCGCAGCTGTAAGGCTAAAGTCGATGAGCGAGTGGATCGAAAAGAGCCACCAAACATACCACCAAAACATATTAAAGGTCACAACGGGTGAATCTATAAATCAGGTAGTATCGGATCGTATACCTGAAACTAGTGAAGTAGCCTTGTGTGAAGTGTCAATACCTGACAGAGACATGTGGATTCCCGCTGGAAGCTGTGGGTTTACGGATGGGGCTGTGCTAGGGGGGAGAACCGGACTGGGTGTTTATATAATGGAACCGGAAACGGAAATCTCCCTACATCTGCCGGATCATAACACGATCCTGCAGGCGGAACTCGGGGCGATAACAGAGTGTCTGCTTTGGTTTCATACTCACACAAGGCCTACCACTTTAAATATCCTTACGGATAGCAAAGCAGCCATTAGAGCTATATCAACCAAGACAGTGAAATCTAGAACTGTCTTGGAATGTATTAAATCTATAAATAATTACTCCCAACACGGTAAGGTAAACATTAGCATGAAATAGCAAACTCCCTGGCAAAACAAGCCAAAGAGCAACCCACGGTAAGTCTAGAAAACGCTAAGCCGTTTAAAGCTACGCGACTAGAACTAAAGACATGGGTAAAAAATGCACATGTATCCCTCTGGAGTAGTGAAGAGAAGGGAAAAACCACAAAAATCCTATGGGGAAAACCAGACGAGGACAAAACAAAAGAATTACTTTTACTAAGTAAAAAAGATATTAGTAGACTGACAGGAATCCTTACAGGTCACCTAGGTCTAAAAGCGCACCTGCACAAAATAGGTTGTAGTGGGGCATGTAGATTTTCTCTAACATTGAATTTCTAAAATATTTTTCTCGCTTTGATTTTACCATATTTTTATTTATACTGGCACGCCAAGAAAATTGGTTTGACACCTCTGAGTGTTAACTAACATTACTCGCCAAAATGTTAGATTCCACATTAATGTATTCCACTTAGTGGATTTTGATGAACTTGTTCTATTTTAGGATCTCTGTTTCTGCATTATTATCTCCTTACAGTGTCATGTAGTTACATTGTTTGCCCGTTGATGTATTCATTTTGATGAAACTAAATCCAGGCTTTGGGTAGCCTAGTGGTAGCGCCGGCGATTGGGACTCCGGGGTCCCGAGTTCAAATCCCAGTGGGATCGATATTTTTTTATTTTATCAGTATTATTTTTATTTATTTCAAATAACATTTTTATATTGTTTTATACTATTTTAAAATGTATAAACATAAAATCATTTCAAAATATTTTATTATCGAGTTTCAAGGATGAGTTTCCTCCAGCGGCGAATTCGGTTGTTGGTGTTTTGCATAGTATCTGTTACTATAATTTCCCCTGTTGAAAGTGGTGAGAATTTGTACACTTTCATTTGGCCTTATTTTCTTTTTTGAGTGGTTACCTATACATATGCATTTAAGAATATATGTTGCAGTAACATTGAATGGAGACATGTTGAATTCTGGAATTCTGAATCACTAATAGATTCAGCTATTTGCACCATAGATTTAGACGAGGTTAGAAAAGCCAGTGGCAAGGCAGACATATTGGTCATTAAGTTCCGTTCCTCCAACAGTTAACACCACGAATTTATACCAGTGCTATCTAAATTATTACCAAAAGGACTCTGTGATCCTTAAAAGAAAAGTTTTTAAAAGGAATTCTGACTTTGTTTATCAGGATTCTGTGATCTTAAAAAAAAACAAACTTTTTTTCTACTGAAAGAAATCCCAAATGGTTTCTATCATAAAAGAAAGACAAGTTTTCATTGCCTTAGAGCTTTTCTGGCGAAGTAAAAGAGGAAATTTTATACAACTTGTCTTTGCGGTGTTAACTACATAAAATAAATACCAGCATCTTCGTTGTCACCTTGGTTTTGCTTCGTGCAATAGCCTAATCGATTTTTGCGGCCTTTGTTTTTCCTTGACGGTTGGAGCTGTCATAATTCCTGGCAATACCCTATTGTTTTATTTGAAAAAAATTGTACACTTGGATTCCCCTTTCCCTTGGTCATTTTGTTTAACCCCTGAAAGCCATAAGGTGGATACTGTGAGAGCAGCCTATTAGATCGCCATCAAACAGTTGTTTTTTTCGTTCCGTCGGGTGATCAACCAGTCGCGCTGACGACGATCAAAAGATTTATGAAAGTGTTTTTCCGGGAATTTCAAGTGAACTTTAAAGTTTGGTCATTAAATCCGTTTTTTTACTCGTTGTCTCTGCCCTTAAAATGCTCGAAATGTGTTAATTTATTAATAATTTAAAGTTAGTTAGTCTTTTAATCTTAATCATTGAATTGCATAATATTTGCCAATATTTGTTGTTGTACACGGTAACGTTGTGGAAACATATGAAAGTGAAACAAATTTGATGATTTAAATGAGAGAGAAATTGTCATTGTTGTTGTTATTGATCGAATGATTATAAATTGCAAATGAACATTCAACAAAAGTGTATTGAAAATTACTAAATCATATGCCAAGTGAAACAAAGACAGTGTAAATTGCAGCAAGAATAGCTAAAAGTCAACACAAAACATTTTAAAATATCCTAAGTGATTGGAGTTTGTGGTTATTTTCATCAACCTCACCCCCTCTGAAAGGCCTTTCGTCGTGGGAGCTCCAGCAACTTAAGTAGTAAGTCATACTCTCATTTATTTTTATTTTTTTTCAGAGCAAATGCAAATGAGTGTCACCTTTTGGGAATGAACCGTTAGTTCACTCTCTCACAATTCATCTTTTTGAAACATAATTTTTCTTAAAATTATTATTTTTGAAAATCTTTTTAATAAATCCATTATATCATTAAAAGCGATTTTAAAGGGTTAATTAAAGGATTCACTCGTTTGTATTTGCTCCCTTTTATTTCCTGCTGATCATACATAGTGCTGTACTGGTTGAATGGATATGTTGTTGTGTGTGCTTTGTTAACAGACGTAACGATGTTAATAGCAGAACCACTCTGTTAACTCGCTCTTTGGTGAACTACAGTTTGAAAACCACTGCTTCGATGTATGTGCAAATTGAAATTCATTTAAATTAATTTTGTTTTTTTTTTTTATTTTTTAATAATTATATCAATTTATCCATCCTACCAACAGCCTATATTCATTGGATTGTTACTTGGTATTCAATTTTGGTAAATTTTTGATTAATAATATGAGCCATATATGCTAAAATTCGACCTATAAAAATTTGCAAATATCAAAGTGTTTAGTTGTGTGTTAGCGATCAAAAAAAAAAAACTAAAGAGGTCAATGTCCTAACAGCTGATGATTTCTTTTAACAGAAGCAAAAATGCAAAAGAAATAAATGAACACACACACGTACATGCAATTTTAAATTATTACATACAGATTATATTAATTTCAAATGTCAATATATTTTTCACTGAAAACTTTCCACATTATTACCGTTAATTTATTGAATTATTAGTGAATTTTTGAATATTATCTTTACAAATATCTTAATTTTCTAAAATCTTTGATGGTTATATTTTTTATTGGAATTTAGATTGAATGACATTTAGTCACTGTTAGCTTGACTTAAACTGGCTTAGGTAAAACATCAAATAACTTTTGTTTGTAGATTTATAACAATCCAAATCAAATTTTTTTTTTTTTGGGTTTCTGTTATCCTCATGAAATTTTGTTCTAATTTTTTCATCCTCTTTGAATTTATAATGAGTTGAAAATTGTTAGCGTTTTTTTTAGAGTTTATTTAAATATGGAAATTTTTCTTAATAAATTTATGATTTTGTAATCATGTTTTGAATTGAATCCTAAGGGTTTGATTTAAAGGTTTCGAAGAGGTAAAGTAGGGGTATAAAATGTGGGTTTACCATATGAAATTTTTCTTTTATCATGGTTTTGGATTTATATGGTGAACAGGAAGGGTGGGCATACCATGCAGACAACACCTTAGCATGGTTAGATCGATTTGGGTGAGATAAAAAACTTTTGGCTATATTTCGGGCTATAGACTCTCTTTTCTCTTATGCCATTCTTCCAGCAGTTTCTTTTCCCTCTTCTAAGATTATGCACGCATAAAAAAATATAACTTGTAGTCGGCTTACATTTCGATGAATGATGGCAAGACCCCACCCCAAACGACGAGCAATAAGGCTGGTGAAATTTGCGTGCCAAGCCTAGATATTAATCGTAAGAACATTTTAAACATATTTTTAACAAATTGAAGCGATACATACTACAAGGTTGTGCAGAAAACAGTGAATGCAGAGCATGCGGAGAGGATGACGAAACTTTGGAACATTACCTCTGCCATTGTCAAGCCTTCACAAATCTGAGAACCCAGTTACTAGGGAATGACATTATACCAGGACTCGACCAAATTAGGATAATCGAGTTCAAAAAGATCAGAGACTATGTAAATAGGACAGAGATCCTAGACTAAGTCAAAAAAGATAATCTTCCATAACCCAAAATTAGAGCGCACAACAGGCCTACTTATGGCTTAAGTGTATGTCCACATAGACATGTGGTGATCTAGCATCACCCCTCTTATCAACCTAACCTAACCTAACCCTTCTCCGGAAATTTACAAAAATTACGTAATTTCCAAAATTGTGAAAAAATTTTAATCTTTAAGAGCACTCCCACACCTTCAAAATTTTGACCTAATTTGTTGGTTTCCTTAGTTTTGCATATTTTAACTGTCGAATTCCATATAAAAATTAACGATCAGTTATGTCAAAAAATTGGGATTTTTGTCAGCTATGGAATCGACAATAGAAAATACAGTGCAGTTCGTAAATCTGAACGTAAAAAAACTCCGGTACCAATGTCTCCATATGGTCTTCATGAGCTATTGACTCACGTCCTCCAATATCTCTATTGACACATTACCTCCAAAGTGTCTATTGCCTCACTACCTCCTAAGTCAACACATGGAACCTTAGCAACTACTGACTTAATACTGACATACTAGAAAAATCCATAGGGTTGTCTACAATTGGTCTGTAGTACTGCTGAAAATTTCAGTTGTAATTCAGTAGAGATTCACTATTTATACATATTTCCTACAGGGATGTTACATATCAGATTATTTCTCATACTTAATTCTACACTTATCAGATTATATCAATACCCATATTTATACACTCTAATAGATTAATTTACCAATTGTATTTACAACCCAGTAAATTGCTTCTTCAGGAATGATTTAGAAAACGAACGGCAGATTCAGTTCCAGTCAGACTCAAGTTTCATTTCACCAGACCTCCTGAAATGAAAACGAAATCGCCCAAAGTAACATGACTTAAGCTTACCATAAAATTTTAATACTTCCCTAAGCTATTGGCCGGCTATGTCTCAGGGGCCCCTCACTAACTGAAGTAGAGCCAAACACAAAACAAATATGCGTGGAAAGGTTTTTAGGCGAGTAGCTTTTGCCTCCATGAGGGTCTCCAAAACAAAGCTTAATTATCACAAATATTTTGATGGTCTGTGTGTCCTTCTACATCTGACATCTGAAAATAAAAGAAAAAATAATATTAATAATTCTGTAAATAAAAGCTATAGTAAAATAATTGAGAAAAGGTTATAGTCGGGACGGGTTCAATTATGTGATACCCTACACCACTACCACTTTGCACAAACTTTTCACTCGTAAGCATTTCTTTTAGGAAGATACTAAAGTTTTCACCTATCTGGCTTTTACACCATATGACTTAAGGCGAAGTGAACCAAAATACATTACCGACAACCTGCTTCACATCGTTGTAAAGGTGATATTTTCTACTTTCCTTGCCAGGGTTTGCTTCCGATATACCTCTTACAGAAGAGAGATATTCGCTTTGAAATAAAACGTTGGCCTTTTCTCCAAATATTTTTTTTTTTTTAATTCCGACCCCTGAATAATATCCGACCATTACCAAAATCAATAGGTTTTTTCCTCTGTGGATCCCCATCTACACCCAAAATTTCGTGACGATCCAATCAAAATTTCGACGTGTTGCGTGATCAAGGCTTCGGAGTCGAGCCATTTTTGGGCAGACTCCGACTCCGATTCCAGTCCAATTTTTTCTCGACTCCGACTCAAACTCCGGAGTCGACTCCGAAAATAGATAAAATAAAATTCACAAATTAAATTCATTTCAGTTTGAACTTTCAAGATACATTACATTGGGAGGATACCAAAACATAGTTGTTCGTTTTTTTTCGTTGACAATACAGAATACAAAGTAACAAGCACTTCAGTATACTTCACACTTTAGAACATGTAGCAAACCCCTTCAAAGCAACTGCAATCGGACGGTATCGTTACAAGGTTTCTCTACCTAAACACCAACATACGAGTATATTTACAATTTTCCGAATTTGACTTATGTACCCAATGAGACTCGAAATATCAAATCTTATCTTATTTTTTTCCCATTCCGACCCTAAATATTATCCGACCATCACCAAAAACAATAGGCTTCTTCCCCTCCGGGACCCTCATCAATACCCAGTTCGACTCAGCTCGTCGAGACAATCATTTTGGTATATATAATGGTCTACGACCATTATTTCGATGCGTTACAAACTTGTTGGGCAAAACTTATAATACCCTCCCCACATAGTGGTGTAGGGTATAAAAATGGCAAAGTGTGATGTGCGCCAACCTATTTTGCTCATAGTATAGGTGATATTTTCTTCAGGCATTGAGTGGCTTTCCTTTTGAAATACGACTACTAAAGGCGGAGATATTCGCATAAGCATACAATTTTGAATTTTTATCCACATACGTTCTTTGACCATTCCAACCATTCCAACTCTTGAATATTTGTTCCACAGACCGAACTAAGAAAAGATCTCCAATTCTCTCTGTTTTTCGCTTCGATTTCTGGAATACCGCGCCTTTTTATTTCTTTATCCATTTGTATGCTCCATCGAAGCTTAGGCCTGCCGATTCTGCGTGTACCGCCATGTGGCATGTATTCATACAAATTTTAGCGGGTTCATCATCGCTCATTCATATGCAATGGCCTAGCCAACGCAATCGTTGCCTCTCGATACGTTTAACTATATTCATTTGTATAGCTTGTATAGCTCGTGGTTCATACGACGTCGATATTCACCGTCAACGCAAATCGGCCCGTAGATTTTTCGAAGAATTTTCCTCTCAAACACACCAAGCACTGCCTTGCTTCGTTCCCATGCTTCGTAGCCATACATTAGAACGTATAGTATCAGCGTTTTGTAAAGTGTTATTTTTGTTTGGCGAGATGTGGCTTTGTTTTTAAATTGCTTACTTAAACCATAGTAGCATCTGTTGGCCAATACAATTTTTCTTCTTATTCACAACTGATGTAGTTTGTTGTGTTTATGGCAGTGCCGAGGTAGACGAAGTCTTTAACTACCTCAAAATTATAGGTACTAACTTCCACAGTTGTTCCGAGCTCTATGGACGCTTTGCGCGTCGACACCATCAATTTGGTCTTCTCGCCGTTTACCGCCAGACCCACTTTCGCAGATTCTGCTTCCACCTTCATAAAGGTATCAGTTACTTCCTTTACTGATCGTCCCATGATGTCTATGTCATCAGCATAACCAAGTAACTTGTGGCTATTGGTGTAAATTGTGCCATTTCTTTTGACATTTGCATCTCGTATTACCTTTTTCCAGCGAAATGTTGAAAAGGTCCACGAAAGGCTGTCTCCTTGTCTGAAATCTCTTTTCGTACTGAACTGTTCGGAGAGGTTCATCTCAATTTTAACTGAGGACCTAGTATCAGTTACAGCCATCCTACAAAGCCGAATGAGTTTTGCGGGGATACCAAATTCAGACATTGCATGGAATACCTTTGATCGGAGGGGACTGTCGAATGCTGCTTTATAATCAACAAAAAGGTGATATGTGTCGATCTGCATCTCTTGGGTCTTCTCCAGGATTTGCCGCAGGGTAAATATCTTGCCAGGTCTAAAGCCACATTGGTATGGTCCAATTATTTCGTTGACCATTGGCTTTAGTCATTCGCACAATATCCCTGACATTATCTTATAGGCAATAGGGAGAAGACTTATGCCCCTATAGTTGGAGCATACAGTCTTGTCTCCTTTCTTGTGGACGGGACATAGGATGCTCAGGTTCCAATCGTCTGGTATGCGTTCTTCCTGCCAGATGGTGCTAACTAGCTGATGCATACACCTTATCAGCGCGTCGCCTCCGGTTTTAAACAGCCCGGCTGGTAAGCCATCGGCTCCTGCTGCTTTATTATTCTTCAGCCGGTTGATTGCTGTTTTTACCTCATCTTGGCCCGGCGGTATACATTCTATACCATCTTCTGGGATTGGATCTGTGGTATCATCGACTTCGCTACTATTGGATACCAGCAGATTGGAGAAATGTTCCTTTCATATCCTGATCACGCTATCTGTATCTGTTACCAGATTAGCTTGCTAGTCTCTACAGGAGGATGTGCCTGTACAAAAGCCATATCTTTGATGTTTCACTCTTTGGTAGAATTTTCGGACTTCATTCTGGTTTCTGTACATCTCGATTTTTTCACACTGCCTCATTTCCATTTCTCTCTTTTAAAGACGTTTCTCTTCTCTCCTTTTCTCCCGATATCTCTCTCTCTCGTTCGCTACGCGTTGCTACAGATTGTAAAGTAGCTCTATATGCAGCATTTTTCTCTTCGGTAGCAGCACGACACTCCTGGTCATACCATGAATTCCTTTGTGGATGTCTCTGGTACCCAAGTATGGATTTTGCGGCTGTTTGCATGGAGTAGGCAATATTTTGCCATGGTGTTGTTATGTTATCGGGACAAGGAGTGCTCTCATTAAGCAATTGGGCTAGTTAAGTGGAATATGCTGTGGCTATCTGTTGTGTTTGCAGCCTATCGATGTCCAACTTCCCCGTTGTGTCTGTTCGTGCTTTATTTGCAACGTTTAGACGGATACGTACCTTTGCTGCAACAAGGTAGTTGACCGAATCAATGTTCGCGCCTCGAAACGAACATCCAACACGCTCGATTAATGTCTTCCATCTATCACAACATGATCAATTTGATTACTTGTTCTTTGATCTGGAGACAGCCATGTGCCCTTATGAATATCGAGACGATTAAATCTGGTACTGCTAACTACCATGTTTTGTGCACCTGCAAAGTCTATCAGCCTCATACCATTGTCAGAGGTTTCACTGTGGAGACTAAAATTCCCGACTGTTGGGCCAAAGATATTCTCCTTTCCAATTTTGGCGTTGAAATCGCCTAGAATAATTTTAATATCATGGGCAGGCAATGGTCATACAGGGGTTTGATTTTCTTTCTTTCGTTTTTTCATAGTAGGCTGTTTTTTCTAGGGGAGGGTTACTAACCCGACGCCCAAACCCAAGTTTTTAACGTTCTTATGGGTGAACGCGCGGCACATGTTAGCACACTACCTTTAACGGGTGTTAAAGGTAGTTCCCCAGGTGACACCACGGGGAGGTCAGTGTCCACTTGAGATGAAAGAGGGACCAAGATAAATCCTGGGCTTGGCCATGTTAAAAACCGGTCAGGACCGTTCCTAGGTATCTTCCATCCCCTACGTTACCAAACTCAATACGCTTCTTCTTCTCTGGAAGCCCTATTAACCAACAAATAGGATCGTCCTATCAAAATTCCAACCAGTAGCGTGATTTCAAAAATTTAAAAAATGTGATGCATTGCCGTCTTTTGCGATATCTCAGTACCACCTACGCCAACCTACTTTGCAACAATGTAAAGGAAATCTTATCGTCTTTCATTGGCGTGGAATTGGATATTCGCATATTAATAAGACGTTGAATGTTCTCGACATAAGTTGTTTGCCCATTCCGAACCTTGAATATTATCCGACCATCACTAAACACAATAGGCTTCTTTTGTCTGTGGGACCCCATTAACCTTCAAAATGTCACGACGATTGCGACCTTTAGCGTGATTAAAAAAAATTGAAAAATGGAATGTATTACCGAGTATTGCGATATCTTCGTTATTTGGCCATCAACGCCAAACTTCTTTGCACTATTGTAAAGATGGGATTTTCTACTTTCATAGTCAGGCTTTGCTTTTGGAAAGTCCCCAACCAAAGCTGTGATATTTGCATTATAATTAAAATCGCAAATCGTTGTTTGACCATCTACGACAACCTACTTTACATCGTTAGAAAGGTAATATTTTCTGCTTTCGTTGTCAGGTTTTGCTTTTAGTATACCGCTTATTGAAGCTGAGATATTTGCTTTGGAAAAAACGTTGACTTTTTGTCCAAATAAGTTTATTATATATTATCCGACCATCACCGGCACCACCATCAACAGCAACAATTTTGGTGACGATCCAATAAAAATTGCAACCTGTAGCGTGATTACAAGGTTTAGATGTACAGACGTACACACATAGCCAAATCGACTCAGCTCGTCGATACATTCATATTGGTATATGTATATAAGTGTGGGTCTAAGTGTTGGTCTTTATAAGTGTGGGCCTGCTAATTATTTTTTTTTTCTGTTCATGTTGCGTTAGTATGTGCAGTTTTCAAAAGTTTGCAAATTATTTTTTAAATATATTCTCAATCTATTGTAATGGGGCCAAATTTGGTACAGAAATATATTTTGAGTTGTGTATTAATGTAGTTTAAAAATAAATCCTCATATTCCATTCATTTTATTCGTATTTTTTTTAATTTAAAAAAAAATCAATGAAGGAATCTAACTGCAACCTGTTGCTATATAATTACATGAATTCTGACAAAAAATGGATTTTTAATTCTTTCCTACCTTCGTTTTGTACCATCATAAAAGCATATAAAATTGAATCGATATATTACGACCACCTTAAAATTATTTTTCTATTAAACTTTTATTCGTACCACATTGCGTATGATTAGTTTCAGTACGTATACGAAATCAATACTAAAATCTTTTTGTGTATTTACGTTAAAGCATTTTCCATTATGTGTCCATTTCCACTCTATTGCATCTAATACCAATGAAATGTTGCCACTTTATATCACCTCTTTTCCCCATTAGCTCTGTACAGGCATTGCGTTTCCATTTCATTTGAATGCCATTTAATATGACAAAATTCCGATGAGGCACATCATCATCATCATCAATATGTTTATTGTAAAGCTTCAGAGTTTTTGTTTTTAGCACCTACCGCTTATTCGCGCGCATTTCGAATTTTATTCATACTTCTATTCTCCCCCACAGCGCACAGTGCAAAATATGAGCACTTTAGCGGAACTTTACTAATAAATTTTAAAGGAAAAGGTGTAGATTCCTAAAATTTTGCACAAACGTTTCTTATATTAGTGGACAGTGTGGGGCTCAAATTGGGCCACATAGTCCCGCGGTTTCCAGTAGCGCTCATGTAACGGTGGCTGCCGTTTTTATGTTTTACATTCATTTTTCAATCGATTTTGATGCAAATTGGTATATTGAGTTTTCAGCGGATAGAAAACTTATGTGAAAAATATTTTCAATATAGGTTCGCGTTTTGGAATAGCCCGCACGTGCCGGGTTCCCTCATATTGGGTATTTTAAAGGTTAAAGAAAAAAATTGCAGCCGATTTTGATGCAAATGTAAATTTTAAGATGTTAGTGAATAAAAAACCTCCTCACACAAAAGCTGTCAACATAGGTCTACTTCTAGGTGAAGCCCCACAACCCTACACATCTATTAAGGAGTAAAATGTCATTATTTTTTGTTTTCATTTGTATCTATGTATAATGTTTATTGGTCCATTCAGTAGGTCTGTACCATTAATTTTGTTGATAATATCTTTCAGATCAAGTTCCAGTCTGCACTGCATTACAATTTTTAACGTATTTTGGTATTTGCTCCGCAGCATCTAAAAATGTTGCACTATATGTAAATCACAAACATTTAGAGGTCAAAACTATGAAAAATTGCGAGAGGTTTCTTAATTTTACAGAAATTATCATTGTTAGAATTAGTGAGTCCCTTTCTTCAAAACACAGTCAACAATGGCGTTCATTGTCGCGTTTACCTTCCACTTTTGAAAAATGCAACTGAATGAAATTCCCGAAGTCTTTTTAGAAAATCTTGAATATCTCCAAAGACCGCGCGATACCGCAGCAGTTTTAAAGCTTTGCGTACAGAGGAGAATCCAATCTTTCAGATTATATATATCTTAACACGTGAATGTACGTAACTCACTTTTGAAATGTCCACGGAAAATAAAAAATTATAATTTTGAAAACTTCAAAAAATCACTTCTTTCCGACTAAAATTGCACGAAAACAATAAGGGTTTTTGCATTTTTTTAATGTGTAAAATATCATAATTTTTTTGTAAAATATTAAGAAAAATAAATCATGGCATACTGACTTACCATTTGTCCGCGCCACTCCATTTTTTAATAAATCAAAAATACATTTCTAACAAAACAAAAAATTATTAAACAAAAGTGCAACTTTAAGTGCATTTTTTAGTCGTTTCGTGGAGTAAATCGGCAAACTGAGTATGGACCATTTGCAGTGGAGTACTTAGCTAACGAATTCAATAAAAGTTTAATTAATTTCATGTACTTTGAAAATCCCTTAAAGTTCCACTAAACTTCCCAAATTTCGCACTGTGCAGCGCAGACATAATCGGAATCAATGTAAATTTTTTGTTAAAAATATAAGTAGAATTGCCACAATTTAGGAGTGGTTGTGGGATTAGAATCAAACAAGATGGTATAAAACATAAGGTATGTACTTTATATACTTCAGTACATTAGTCTCTTTTATTTATAAATAACTAACAGTCTAAACTTTCAATGAGATCAAGGTCAACAATGCTGTTCCGATTTTTGTGCTGAATAGGGATATTAAATGAAAATGGCAGTCTGACAGTTGCCAGAAGAGAAAATAGCAATAAAATAATTGTCATGATATTTGATATATTCCTCTTTTGACTGTCTGTGAATACTTACTTGCGGTAGTTAACATTAGCACAAATCATGTTTTATGTTATTAATAAGTAAAAAATTGGTTATTCTGTAAAAGTGACAGTAATTTGGAACATATAGATATTTCACGGCATAGAACATATTGAACAGATTAAACAAAATATGATCTTAAGTACGGAAATAGTAAAAGTTGTGTTTCTATTCTAAATATTTAATAGAATTACGTGTTATTGAGATTTATTGAGGAAATTGAGTGAAATTAACTGTATGGCGTATAACTATTGACAACACTCATGCGTAATGTGTCCTAAAAATTATTATTGAGAATATTCTTTCGGTAATTTGAAAAAGTCTTCAAAATTTCAAATAAATGTGAGCATCGTAAAAATAGTAACAAAAGTTTTTTTCTAAAGAATATTGCTTCGTAGTATCTTAATTGATTTCCTCAAAAAGAATCTCTGTAGACAATTGCCGGTTTTTAATGAATAACCCGTACCTGCCGTATATTTCTCAAAATATACTAGTCTACAGACTTTTATCCAACTCCAAATATATAAAAGCATTGCAGTATGTTTGCAACTTATTGATCAAATTAAATGTTAAAATTATAAATCAATTAACAATATGGCGTGTATCTATTGCCATCCCTTATACGTCCAAAAATTATTATTAAAATATTCTCTTATGAGTTTGTAAAAAAAGTTATTCCCCATGGAATGGTACCCCCCGATTTTCGGTATTTTGAAGGTTGTGGCCACCACAATCCATTAAAAAGGCTGAAATTTGGCATTTAGTCTTCGTTGGGGGTATAAAACTTTCCATATGAAATTTGTCGGTATAGGTTTAAGCCTTTATATAGCCCCCATAGAACGGTACCTCCCGATTTCTGATATTTTGAAGATTTTAGCTTCATTATCACAACGAAATGGCAGAAATTCGGTACTTTGTCTACGTTGGTAGTATAAAATGTTCCCCCAGAAATTAGTTGGTATAGGTCCACTCCTTTATATAGCGCCCATAGAACGGTACCTCCAGATTTTCGGTATTTTGAAGGTAGAATCGAAATGGCTGAAATTTGGTATTTAGTCTTCGTTGGAGGTAATCGGCTTTCCCCCTTGATTTTTTGGTATTGGTCCACACCTTCATATAGCCCCCATAGAACGATACCTCCCAATTTTCGGTATTTTGAAGGTTGAGGCCACAACAACCCACCGAAATGGCTGAAATTTTGTATTTAGTCTTTGTTGGGGGCAATCGACTTTCCCCCTTAGATTTTTCGGTATTGGTACACACCTTCATATAGCCTGCATAGAACGGTACCTCCCAATTTTCGGTATCTTGAAGGTTGTGGCCACAACAACCCACCGAAATGGTGGACATTTTATACTTAGTCTTCGTTGTAGGTAAAAACCTTTCCAACTGAAATCGGTATGGGCTCACGTTTGAATATAGCTCCTATTGAACGGTACTTCCCGATTCATAATTCTGAAGGTAGTGACGTCAATATCCCACCGAAAGACTGAAATTTTTTATTTAGTCTTCCATAAGTTTATAAAATATTCCAGAATAGAATTAGTAGTATAGGTCCACATCTTCCTACGTATACCCCCCATAGAAGCGTACATCTTGATTTTCGGTATTTTGATTTTTACAAGAGCGTGACTACTGAAAGAGGCACTCTAGTGCACTGAATTTTAGCTGACCCTTTGGCACTGCATTTTAACTGATCCTCTGGCAATGCATTTTAACTGACCCTTTGGCACTGCATTTTAACTGACCCTTTGGGGTAGAATTGGATGCAGTCCAAAGCACGTGTTTTGATACAGGCATTCTGCGGAATTTGTGCAAGCCATTACAAAATATCCCAAAACAAATAAAGTGCATTTATTATTTGTGTAAAACCAAAATATTAAGAACTTTATTACATTAACACAAATTATGAAAATTCTCTATTGAATTCAATCGCAACCATGCGTGTTTCCCCCTCTCTCCATTTAATCCAAGCTGAACTGTTTTTGCTTCATCTGCTAAATGGGTTTGATATTGTCTTCCCATCACCAGTTAAGATTTCGACATGTACTCCAACAGCACACCATTGGGAAATTTTCTTCTCGTGAGTTACCGGAAAAATGTTCACAAATTAAATATTTTTTATTTTATATTAACAAATTTTTGGAAAAGTTAACAGGTTTATCTCTTTTTGGAAAATGTATCCGCTAACAACTGCTAATAAAATGTAGCGAACGGATTGCCTTTTTCACGACTCCGTTGAACTGCATCCGGACGCTGTTAAATTGTGAGGAATTGGAGTACCTTTTTCACGACTTCGTTGAACTGAAACCGGATGTTGTTAAAATGTGACAAGTGGATGTGATTCTTTGGATTGAATCCAAATGCGGTTAAAATGTGAGTAATGGAGTGCCTTTTTCACGACTCCATTTGAATTGCATCAAAACATGCCGTGAAAGAACTAGTCCATATTGCACTACTTCCAATTTATTTTGCTGGGTAGTTATACGCAACATTATCCCAGCTGAACAGAAAAAACAAGTAAGCTAAGGCTATAGTCGGACGGGCCGACCATTTGATACCATACACCTTTACTCCTGGGAATTAGCTTTCCACAAATCAACATTTCTTTATAGAATAAATAAAGTTATTGTAAGAAATTACTTTGTAGATTCTGATACCGTATCACACCAAGCTTAAATAATAATATAACAACTGCCTATAGTCTTGGCTCACTTGTTGGTCTATATTTTATTTCCTGGTGGGCATATACCACAAAGTAGACTACATATGGAAATAGATCTACTGATCTTCCCCCTGATGCAAATTGCAATAACGTGCCTGATGATACCCTACATCACAACCCCTGTGCATAAGCTTTTGACTTGTAAAATTCAAAATATTAAAATTGGGATAGTTTATCGCCTTTGTTCTGAATGTCTTTATCAATACAGGTCAATTTGTTGTAACACATTTAAGTGCATCGTCAGTACAACTCAAATAAAAAAATCGAAAAGTGGGATGTACGCCAAACATCAATAGGCTTCATTCTCTGTGAGATCCCCATTAACCCCAAAAATTTCCTGAGGATCCGATCAAAATTCCGACTTGTAGTGCGATTGCACAAAAAATGAAAAAACAGGAATGCATTACCCAATATTGCGATATCTCTGTTGTTTGACCACCTATGACAACCTACTTCACATCGTTGTAAAGGTGATATTTTCTACTTTCCTCGCCAGGTTTTGCTTTCGATATACCTCTTACAGAAGAGAGATATTGCATTGAAATAAAACGTTGGCCTCTTCACCAAATAAGTTTGTTTCAAATTCCGACCCCTGAATAAAATCCGAATATTACCCAAATCAATAGGTTTTTTCCTCTGTGGGACCCCCATTAACATCCAAAATTTCGTGACGATCCGATCAAAATTCAATTACAAAAAAATTAAAAAATGGGACGTATTACCGACTACTGCGATATCTCCGTTATTTGGCCACCTACGCCAACCTGCTCTACGTCATTGCAAAGATGGGATTTTCTACTTTCATAGTCAGACTTTGTGTTTGGAAGGTTCCCAACTAAAGCTGTGATATTCGTCATTATTATTAAAATCGCAAAAATGTAAATTTGTGCTGTTAGCGGCTATTGGGATAGCTTCGTTGTTTAACCACCTACGACAACCTACGTTACATCGTTGCTAAGGCGATATCCTCTACTTTTATTAGCAGGTCTTGCTTTTGATATGCCCCTTATAGAAGCGGAGATATTCGCTTTGAAGTAAAATTTTGACTTTTTCTCCAAATAAGTTTTTTTGGCCATTCCGACCCCTGAATATTATCCGACCATCACCAAAAACAATATGCTTATTCCCCTCCGGGACCTTCGTCAATACCCAATATTTGGTGACGATCGGACTAAAATTGCGACTTGTGGCATGATTACACATAGCCAGATCGACTCAGCTCGTCGAGACATTATTTTGGTATATATATGTATGGGTCTGAGACCATTATTTCGATGCGTTACAAATTTTTTGGCCAAAACTAACTTATAATACCCTCCCCACATAGTGGTGTAGGGTATAAAAATATTTTTTTATTTTTCATACAAAAGTAATGGTCCATTTCAACCGCTAAATATTATCAGATCACCATCCAAAATTGTGGACATCTTCTTCTACCTACACTCTTACGTCGTGCAAAATTTCGGGAATATTGAGCTATAATTGCTGAATATATTAGACCAACACAAATGACGCCAATAGAAAGGTCAAACGTTCTTCTTCCAAGTATAGCTTACTTGCCCGGAATGCCTTTTTCAGGAATAAAGATATTAGCTATATATTAAAAATTTTCACACAAAAGTTGTGGTCCATTTTACCCACCAAATATTATCTGATCACCATCTCAAATTGCAAACTTTTTCTTTGTCATATACTCTTACTTTATTTAAAATTTCGAGGCGATCGGTCTATTATTGCAACCTACAGATCAGCTACAAAATCGGATAAAAATTACGTTTTTGGTCCATTTTACCCGCTAAATATTTCACGATCGTCACCAATAAAAATAGGGATCTATTGGTCTGAACCCGACCTCCATACAAAATTTCGTGACGACCGGTCCATAATTGCGGTCTGGAGTTTGATTACAATTTATAATGGACAGACAGACGGACGGACGGACACACATCTCAAAATCGCTTTATCTCGCCGAGATATGAAGATTGGTATACCACATTGGGGGTCTCCGACGAATATTTCGCGGTGTTACATGAATTTTTACCAAAACAAACGTATAATACCCTTTCCACATAGTGGTGTAGGGTATAAACATAAACTGAAACTTTTGTTTCTTACTTGCCTAACCTGCTTTCACGAAAGTAAAGAAAAATGCATTTAAAATCATTTGACTTAGACATATTTTGGTACTTGAAACTGTGTAAATGAAAGTACCGGTATATATATGAAAGACATTAAAATAACTAAACTGTTGTTGATGAGTTCAATGACGATGGCAGCAATGGCAAATGACAATTTTAAGAACGCGAGAGTTTCCATTCATTTTAAAGCATACTACCGTCCCTCTGGCGTTACTCACTCTTATGATGATTGTGGTGCTGGGAATGATAACGATTAACATTCAAGTCAATCGAATTGTTGCCTCTTAGCTTTACATTTATGTGTTCTTCTGTGTCAGCGCATTATTGAATCTGTGTTAGATTGTGGAGAGAAAAGAAGATAGGATGTGTGTTGGAAAATCCGCTTAAATGGAAGTTAAGCAAAGTGGTTTGTTTGTTTAGCAATTTCATTATCACATATCAAGGTTGGTCGATTGTTTGCAAACGGTTTTTTGTTTGCTTTTTTTCTTCAAAAACAGAAAAGAACGGAAACAAATAAAAATACATTGTCAATAGAAATTAAAATGGCTTTTGCTTCTCCTGGTCCCGGGTTTTCATTGTGATTTTTCAAATGTTGAGCCAGAAAAGAGACCAAAGAAGTGAGTATTGAAATGGTTCCTCATAAGGCGTATGTTTGGCGACACCACGTACACCTTAGTATTTTTTAAATCTAAAAGAAGTCCATGTCCTGCCTACATATTGCTTTTTGGCCATCCGGACCAAGGCAAGGACCATAGAATGTCTAAATATAATTTTACTCTCCGTTGCCCCTTTTGATTCTCTATAGAAACTTGTTGGCCTTCCGTGAAGTTAAAGATTGTGTACAAACAACTTGTTTGAACCCTGTAGGATCATTGGTTGTTTACAAACAGTTGTTTACAGATTGTCTATAGACAACTTTATGTCCTCCGAAAAGCATTTATTGTCCGTAATCTACTGGTTGGCACTACGTATGACGTCCGTAGGGCATAGATTACACTGTATGTAATTTTTTGAGTCATGTTTTATTAACCATATTCTGACTCCACAGTGTGATAGAACACCAAAAATGAGAAGACACTTGTCTCGCCGTTTTTCCCTATCTCATCAACTTTCGCGGTTATAGGCCTCCAAAGGTTTGAAGCTTTGATGTAAAAAGGGTTATTTATTCAGGACTATATCTTCCAAACCGTTAGGAAATTTGAATTTCAATCAGAGGCAAAGTTGTAACTCTTGTCTTAAAGAACAAAAATTGTGAGCACATATAATCCATCAAACTTCATCTGCAAGGTCAAAATTGCCGTGGTCAAATTTCTTTTACAATTTTTTCTCAAGTTTTATTATACAGCTATCAAACCGATCAAATTTGAAGCAATCAACCAACTACTAAAATGTACCTCAGATCTCAATAAGCATCTTTCTAGAATATACGAACTCTGTAGAAACGGATCTTAATGGTCAAAATAGCAAAACAATTGCGATTTTTATCCTTTTTTCTCGGCTTCTGCTCCATAGATACTAAACCGTTCAAAATTCCAGGAAACAATCAACCAAAATAGTTTAGCAAAGACATCAGTAAATAACTTTCTGGAACATGCGAAATGTCTATGAACGGTTCGGTTTGATAGCTGTATAATAAAACTTGAGAAAAAATGTAAAAGAAATTTGACCATGGCGATTTTGACCTTGCAGATGAAGTTTGATGGATTATATTTGCTCACAATTTTTGTTCTTTAAGACCAGAGGTACAACTTTGCCTCTGAGATAAATTAAAATTTCCTAACGGTTTGGAAGATATAGTCCTGACTAAATAACTTTTTTTATATCAAAGACTCAAAGAATGCCTATAACTGCGAAAGTTGATGAGATAGGGAAAAACGGCGAGACACGTGTCTTCTCATTTTTGGTGTTCTATCACGCTGCGGTGTCAGAATATGATTATAATTTTCATTTTGTTTTTCAAAATAGTCAGGCTTAATCCCATCGTCGTTGTTTTAATATTTTATTAAAACAACTTTAATTTATTAGTGGGAAAAAACGCCAACCCTCCTAATTGTGAGACCGGGCACCGTCGAAATGTTGTTTATTGCTGTAGTATGCAATACCAACAAATTAGTTATGTTTTTCGTCGAGAATCGACGAACACATAGCAGTGGGAAAGATTTGGTTTTGTTTGCAAGTGAAGTTGCTCGAGTTTAGGTAGTGCCAAAGAAATTCTCGATCAGAGTGTTTCTTTGCACACGTATCTATTTGAGCGGGCAATTGACATTTGGGTATAAAAAGTTTCTTGTTGAAAAACAAGAAACAAGGGAACTGATGGAGATCTGTGGCGAGATCTGAAACTATAGTCTTCCCTGCCTTACCCCTTGGTAAACCTCGCCAATTTTTTCCCACTAATAAATTAAAGTTGTTTTAATAAAATATTAAAACAACGACGATGGGATTAAGCCTGACTATTTTGAAAAACACAATAGAAGTCGTCATCCCAAATAAAAAAACGCCAACCCTCCTAGTTAATAATTTTCGTGTTGCACAGTGTTGGTGAAATACAACGTTTTGGAGGTCCAAAGGACAATATATTTTGTATAGAACTTTATTTGGATGTCCATAGGCCTATGGTTTACAGTCAAAAAATTTGGTCTTCAATAAGGCCAAATAATGTCCATAGACAACTTTCTCGGCTCCCGTAGGCCAATAGATTTTGAATAGAAAATTGCTTGGCCCACTATACGGTCATAGAATGCCTATAGACAACTTTTGGGCCCTATGTAGGACCATAAATTATCCATAGACAAACAGGTCTACATTTAACTTTATGGTCAACTAAGGGCCATATTTTGTCTACAAATAACTGTTTTAACCTCCGTAGGGCCAATCATTGTCAATGTCTGTAGGCTGAAAGACTTTCCATAAAAAAATGTTTGGCCCTCTATGGGCCCAAAGTTGGTCTTTGTGTATTTCGTTGGTCCTCCGTAGGGCCAATATTGTCTATCGGCCCAGAGACATTCGATAGGGCCACAGATTGTCTTTAGACAACTCTTTGGATCTCCGTAGAACTATACATTTTGTATAGATCATAGACTGCCTTTATATAATTTTGTGGCCTTCTTCGCAAATCACTTAATCACCATATAGCGTATTATTGGCGACAACACGTATCCGTCACCTATTTGAAAATGTAAAAAACTATTTAAGACCATAAATCGTCTACAGAGAATCAATCTGTAGTGCGATTTGAACTTCCCTATATTAGTATTTGCTCTCACATAGGGTCAGTTACGCGAAATTACTGTTCACTTTCCCAATTTTATTACTGCCGCATAAAGGACGTGCGATTATATCGTCTAAATCCCTTAGCCAAGAAGAAACGGGAATGCTGATAGGTCACCGGGAATGCTGATTGTTATCATGACTTTATGGTTGTTGCTTATTCTTGTCAGGGACCGGAATGTTGTGTAAATATAACCAAGATATCTTTCCGAGTTCTTTTCTATCCTAGCTATCCTGCGCTGCTCATGTAGCCTATTATTCCCAAAAATAAGGGAATCTTTGTTTAATTCGAAAATGTAAATTATGCTTCCCCTTCTAGTTCTTTTTTAAAATTGCTGATGTTGGCATAAAATAAACACGCTTTCAGTTATTGCAACAATACTCCTCCACCGAATGGCAGGCGCATACAAATAGACTTCCTTAACATCGAAATACACAATAGACGTCAATGATATTTGGAAAATGCTTTCTTTTCTTTCTTTCCATATTGAGTTCCAAGGAAAGAAAGCAAAGATTCCAGTTTGATTTTTAGGTGAATGTGTTTCTGTGTGGGACACTGGTACTGAAAACAGCCTACATACACAGCCTACATTCTGACACAATTCAATCTAGTTTATTGAAGTAGCTCAACAATAACTGAACATATCAGACGGCATATTTGAGTGAACAGCTTCCCCGGCAGACCCTAAGCCTATTGCGTTTAACGAATGGAAGATTTCATTTCATAACAAGGAAAGGGAAGTTGCTAGCTATTGATTAGGGGTTTTGTATTTGAGAATGTGTTTGTCTAAGCTATTGACAAATTTTTATTGCTTCAATGGAAGTGGGTAGCAAATCATAGAAATTTTTTACGAACATTTTCTCATATCTTACCTTCTTCGTCCATGTTTTTGAAAAAAATTATATTTGAACCATTATGTGTGATTTCATTTCCATTGTACCTTTTTTAATTTGAAACGAACTAAACGGAGCGATGAAAGGAAAAATTGAATGTAAATCTGTGCAAAGGACTTGCTGTGATTGCTTTTGTCACAGTAGATGGCCTGTGTTGAGAGTTTAAGTGCTTAGCAATCAAATTTTGCAATGTTCCACATTTTACTTTTTTCTTCTTTTTTCATGAAATCTTCTACTGATTTTTGGCATTATTAAACTCAATAAATAGGCAAAGGATTATTAACTCTTTTGGTCTATAGTTATGGGATTTCATTAAAGCAATTTTACCGGGAAGCAGATTATTGTGAATAATAGCCAAGCAATGGAGCGTATGATTACACTGCAGAACAAAATTGAACTTTTTTAAAATTTTAAGAAGCCCTGCACAGAGTTTAAAAAGTAGACCGAAAAAAGGAGACACATGTGTCGGCGTATTGAAAGTTTACGTCGGAAAGTACCCCAAATGCATCGGGGAAGTTTCATTGTACATTTTTGGAAATATTCGAGTTAGGATTCCTTGGAATCCTTGCGTTTTTGGCAATAGTGTCATTGGTAATTGGGTGACGTAGGGGATGGAAGATACCAAGGAACGGTCCTGACCGGTTTTAACATGGCAAAGCCCAGGATTTATATTGGTCCCTTTTTCATCTCAAGTGGACACTCCCCGTGGTGTCATCTGGGGAACTGCCTCTAACACCCGTTAAAGGTAGTGAGCTCACACGTGCCGCGCGTTCTCCCATAAGAACGTTAAAAACTTGGGTTTGGGCGTCGGGTTAGTAACCCTCCCCTAGAAAAAACAGCCTACTATGAAAAAACGAAAAAAAAGAAAAACAAACCACTCTAAAGTTAACGAACTCCGCAAACGTTTAAAGGACCATGATCTGCGAATCTGCACCTGGAATGTTCGCACTCTTTATAGAGAAGGTGCATTTGGCAGACGTACTTGAAAAGTACAAGGCCGATATTACTGCCATACAAGAAACACCATGGATTGGGAAAGGCGTCACAACAACACCTGAAGGTTACGCACTGTATTATAGCTGCCATGAGGTAAAGCATGAGTTTGGTTGCGGATTCGTAGTTAATCGGAGACTAAAACATCTAGTATCCAGCTTCACCCCAGTGAATGAAAACTCGCTACAATTCGATTAAAAGCAAAATTCTTCAAAATCAGCTTTATTTGCGTTCATGCTCCCACTGAAGAAAAGGACGAACAGAATAAAGATATATTTAACGAGCGCTTAGAAGAAACGTATGACCGTTGCCCTGCCCGTGACATTAAAATAATTTTAGGCGATTTTAATGCCAAAAGTGGAAAGGAAATTCAGTCTCCACAGTGAAACATCTGACAATGGCATGAGGCTGATAGACTTTGCAGCGGCAAAGACATGGTAGTTAGCAGTACCAGATTAGATCATCTCGATACTCATAATGGCACCTGGCTGTCTCCAGATCAAAAAACAGGTAATCAAATTGATCATGTTGTGACAGATGGAAGACATTCATCGAGGGTGTTGGATGTACGATCGTTCCGAGGCGCAAACATTGATTCGGACCACTACGCGGAAGTTGGACATCTCTAGGCTGCAAACACAACACATAGCCACAGCATGTTCCACTCAACTAGCCCAATTTCTTTGTCCCGATAACATAACAGGACAATGGCAAAATCCTCCACTCCATGCAAACAGCCGAAAAATCCATACTTGGATACCAGAGACCACCACAAAGGAATTCTTGGTATGACCAGGAGTGTCGTGCTGCTACCGACTAGAAAAATGTGGTATATAGCGCTACCTTACAATCAGTAGCAACGCGTAGCACACGAGAGATATCGGGAGAAAAGGAGAGAAGACAAACGTCTTTTCCGCAAGAAAAATAGAGAAATGGAAAAGCGGGAGTGTGAAAAAATCGAGATGTACAGGAGCCAGAATAAAGTCCGAAAATTCTACCAAAGAGTGAAACATCAAACAGATGGCTTTGGTGCAGGAATATCCTCCTGTAGAGACCAGCAAGGTAATCTGGCAACAGATAGAGATAGCGTGCTCAGGATATGGAAGGAACATTTCTCCAATCTGCTGGTATCCGATAGTAGCGAAGACGATGATACCACAGATCCAATCCCAGAAGATAGTATAGAATGTATACCGCCCGGCCAAGATGAGGTAAAAACAGCAATCAACCGGCTGAAGAATAAGAAAGAAGCAGGAGCTGATGGCTTACCAGCTGAGCTGTTTAAAACCGGAGTCGACGCGCTGATAAGGTGTATGCATCAGCTAGTTAGCACCATCTGGCAGGAAGAACGCGTACCCGACGATTGGAACCTGAGCATCCTGTGTCCCGTCCACAAGAAAGGAGATAAGACTGTATGCTCCAACTATAGGGGCATAAGTCTTCTCCCTATTGCCTATAAGATAGTGTCAGGGATATTGTGCGAACGACTAAAGCCAATGGTCAACGAAATAATTGGACCATACCAATGTAGCTTTAGACCTGGCAAGTCCACTATTGACCAGATATTTACCCTGCGGCAAATCCTGGAGAAGACCCAAGATATGCAGATCGACACATATCACCTTTTTGTCGATTATAAGGCAGCATTCGACAGTCCCCTCCGATCAAAGGTATTCCATGCAATGTCTGAATTTGGTATCCCCGCAAAGCTCATTCGGATTTGTAAGATGACCTTAACTGATACTAGGTCCTCAGTTAAAATTGGAAAGAACCTCTCCGAACAATTCAGTACCAAATGAGGTTTCAGACAAGGAGACAGCCTTTCGTGTGACCTATTCAACATTTTGTTGGAAAAGGTTATAAAAGAGGCAAGCGTCAAAAGAAGTGGCACAATCTACACCAATAGCCACATGTTACTTGATTATGCTGATGATATAGACATCATGGGATGATCAGTAAAAGAAGTAACCGATACCTTTATGAAGGTCGAAAGTGGATCTGGCGGTAAACGGCGAGAAGACCAAGGTGATGGTGTCGACGGGCAATGTGTCCATTTAGATCGGACCAACTGTTGAAGTTGGTTCCTATTATTTTGAGGTAGTAAAAGACTTCGTATACCTCGGCACCGCCGTAAACACAACAAACGACATCAGTTTTGAAATAAAAAGAAGAATTATATTGGCCAACAGATGCTACTTTGGCTTAAGTAAGCACTTTAAAAACAAAGCCACAACTCGTCAAACAAATATATCGCTTTAGAAAACACTGATACTACCCGTGCTGATGTATGGTTCCGAAGCCTGGGTACTTGCGCTTGCGTTAACGGTGATGCAGGGATTGCGTTGGCTAGGCCATATAATAAGAATGAGTGATGATGAACCCGCTAAAAAGGCGTATAAATTCGAGCCACTTGGCGGTACACGCAGAATTGGCAGGCCAAAGAACAGATGGCGCAAACAAGTGGATGAAGAGATGACAAGGCGCGGTATTCCAGAAAGCGAAGCACTAAACAGAGAGAATTGGAGATCTTTTCTTAGTTTGGTATATGGAACAAATGTTCTGTAATGGGCCAGCTAAGCTATAATAAATTGTTCGACACTCCATACGGCCAAAGATTGCCTATTGACAACTTATTGGCCCTTCGTAGAGTTATAGATTAAAAACGACGAACAAGGAATCAAAGTAGGAATTTGTTTTGAAGAAAAAAATATATAAATGTGGTCACGAACTGATTTCTTGCGAATTTTACATAAATTTTGTCTATTTTGGTTTGGAATGGCAAACTTTTGATTTAATAGGTAACGTATAAGTGATGTCAGTAGTTATACGTACCCATGCTTTCTAGGAAATATATAGACAATTTTATTCGTTGTAGCTTCTTGTCAATCTGGAAAAAAGGACAAGACATCTCTCATATTTTTTCCTATATTTACTATAGAAAAAACTTTTGACCCGATATCCGGCGAATTTGTTTCTATAGAAGAATGTTGAACTGGGGTCCAGCGATTTTTTCTATTCTTTTTGAGACTGTTTTGGGATTCGAAGGAATTAACTTTTTATGAATCTTTCTAAGAGAAAAACATAAAAAACTATTTTAATTTTCTTGATTTTATTAACAATTTGCAATTTACTTCAACAGATCGTAAAAGCGTTGTCTTATGGTTGCTTTGTCTCTTCTAATATAAATAAAAGTGTTATACTTATAACTTTCATTGAATTTTTAATTAGTCGTCTCCCCAAAAATATGTTATCTTTTTACAGTGTTTTATTTAACTCGCCTTGGTGTGTGTTTAGTTCAAATCTGGTAACTCATTTTTAACACGGTTGCAGGTGACCAATCGAACTAAAACTTTGCACACTTTTCAGATGTGAATGACAATACATGAATATGAAATCAAAACCAATATTGGACCATTTTTACACTGTTTTACAGTGTTTTATCTAATTTGGTTTTCAAATCTGGTAACTCATTTTGCACATAGTTGCGGTTGACCAACCGAACTTTAAATTTGCACACTTTTTAGATTTGGATGACAATACATGAATATGAAATCAAAACTAATATTGGTCCATTCTTACCGTGTTTTTACAGTGTCTAACTTGACCCCCTTTTCAAATCTGGTAACTGATTTTTAACACGGTTGCAGTTGGCCAATCGAACTAAAACGTTGCACACTTTTCCGATTTAGATGACAATACATGAATATAAAACCAAAACCAATATAAGTTCATTGTTTCCTATAGCCCCCATATAACGGTACCACCCGATTTCCGGTATTTTGCTTTTCAAATCTGGTAACTCATTTTTCACGCAGTTGCAGTTGGCCAATCGTACTTAAACTTTGCACACTTTTCAGATTTGGATGACAATACATGAATATGAAATCAAAACTAATATTGGTCCATTCTTACAGTATTTTTACGGTGTCTAACTTGACCCCCTTTTCAAATCTGGTAACTGATTTTTAGCGCGGTTGCAGTTGACCAATCGAACTAAAACTTTGCACATTTTTCAGATTTAGATGACAATACATGAATATGAAACCAAAACCAATATAGGTCCATTTTTTCCTATAGCCCTCATATAACGGTACCACCCGACTTCTGGTATTTTGAGGATTTTGTCTTCATTTTTAGCCCGAATTTGCTGTAACTTGGCATTCAATAGTCCAGGAACTTCCCCACTAAAAATTTTGGACGTAGGTCAAGGATTAATATAGCCTCCATATAACGGTACCACCCAATTTCAAGCATTTTAATCTACATTTTCTGCTCAAATGGACTGTAATTCGGCATTTGGGGGTCTCAGTGGTCAAAAAAATGTATTTACTAAAAAGTTAAAAATAAAAAATAATTTAAAAAAAATAAGTTTCAGTGTTTTATTTAGAAATGCACTTAAAACTAAAAAATAATTTGTCGCTTAGCCTCAATAAATATATTCTTTCTCATGATAGAATCTCTCAAATAAAACGCTTGCCGTTTAATTTTGCCACCATTCATAATTTAAATGCAAGCGTTTTATTTGAGAGATTCTATCATGAAAAAGAATATATTTATTGAGGCTAAGCGACAAATTATTTTTTAGTTTTAAGTGCATTTCTAAATAAAACACTGAAACTTATTTTTTTTAAATTATTTTTTATTCATTTGGTGAATTATTTTTATACCCTACACCACTATGTGGAAAGGGTATTATAAGTTTGTTTTGGTAAAAATTCATGTAACACCGCGAAATATTCGTCGGAGACCCCCAATGTGGTATACCAATCTTCATATCTCGGCAAAATAAAGCGATTTTGAGATGTGTGTCCGTCCGTCCGTCCGTCCGTGTGTCCGTCTGTCCATTATAAATTGTAATCAAACTCCAGGCCGCAATTATGGACCGATCGTCACGAAATTTTGTAGGGAGGTCGGTTTTACATCAGAATAGATCGCTATTTAAATTGGTGATGATCGTGAAATATTTAGCGGGTGAAATGGACCAAAAACATAATTTTTATCCGATTTTGTAGATGCTCTGTAGGTCGCAATAATAGTCAGATCGCCTCGAAATTTTAAGATGGCGATCAGATAATATTGAGAGGGTTAAATGGACCAAAACTTTTGTGTGAAAATTGTGAAAAATTTTAGTATACAGCTTATATCTTTATTCTTGGAAGAGACATTCCGGGCAAATAAGATATACTTGGAAGAGGAACGCTTGACCTTTCTATTGATGTCAATTGTGTTGGTGTACATGATTAGATAACAGAGCTACAGCCTAATATACCCTGTTATTTGTTTGTAGTGTAATGATAAACACACTAGAGGTCGCAATTATAGCTCAATAGTCACGAGATTTTGCACGAGGTTGGGAGTTAGGTAGAGGAAGATGCCTATAATTTTGGATGATGATCTGATATTATTTAGCGGGTGAAATGGGCCATTACGTTTGTATGAAAAATACAAAAAAACAATATTTTTGGTCTATATTTTATTTCCTGGAGGGCATATACCAACGTAGACAACATATGAAAATAGAACTACTGATCTTCCTCCTGATGAAAATTGCAATAAAGCGAAACAATTATTATGTTAGAAATTTTGATATGTGGAAAGCTAATTCCCAAGGGGAAAGGTGTAGGGTATTGCATGGTCGGCCCCGTTCGACTATAGCCTTGGCTTACTTGTTTCTTTTTCATTCTATACCATAATGTCATGAACAACGAACATTTTAATTAGTAAACAACATTTGTGCCCACTTGTGTGAAAAAGCAACTGTCACAAAAAAGGTTCCTGAGAATCTTAAAAAATGCAAATGAAATGGCTATTTGACCAAAAAAACCAATTGACATTGCCAAATAACAACAAATGAATGCCACGCCGAAGGACACACAAACCCCAGTTAACGAGTGGCCAATAATTATGTACTTGCAGAGTAAAAATGTTAAACTGCAGAACATCACAGACCGAATACCAAAAAAATAACAACAACAACAAACAAAAAGTTGGTGCCCCACTAATGTTTAAGACCATAACATGATGAGGAAAAATCATAAAGGCAACCGAAAAAATTGAATACAATAAAAGTCCCTTTAGTTAAAAACACAACACATTTACAAAAGAAAGTCTCCAAAGCAAAACAGTCAAGTTGCAGTTTTTACTTTCTAATGTACCAGGAAGGATTGTTAGCATCACCTCCTATCTTATGTTTGTTTGTCTTGGCAAGTGGTTGGTTGGTTCAAACTATAAAAACAAATATGAAATGAATAGGTCAGTAGTTTAGTAGCCGCAGTAGCAATACTAGCGGCAAGAGTCAGAGAACTTCCTAGTTTATTTTTTAAAGATTTTTTTTTGTTTGGTAGCACCAACAAAGGAATTTGTAGTTAAAAGTCATTTTGTAGTTAAAAGGAGTAAGAAAGAGAGAGAGAGAGAGAGAGAGAGGACGTGCCGACCATGTGATACCCTACACCACTTGCCCTGAGCATTAGTTTTGCACGGAATTTATTTTATACTTTTGCGACACGTTATATTTTGTTTTTAAATTTGCATTAAGAACGAGACTAAAAGCATTTAAAAATAACATTATATGACTTTTACCGAATTGACCAAAGAACAAGTAAGAGAGCCTAAGTCAGCTGTGCTGGCGAAGATATATCCCCAGCCTCTGACCAAAAAAGAAGCAAACACAATAATTTTACAGTATATAAAATATATTGATTTTGAATCTGTAGTACCGTAATGTGGGACTATACCAAATCACAGAGGTGTACCAAAAACTTTTAGTAAGCAAACTTCTACTTCATAGAGAACTCTAAATACTAAATTACGTTAAACTAAGTTTGGATGCAATTTTTTAAAAAAGTTTGAGAGTTATCTTTCATATCAGACACTTTGGTATGTGCAGGCAGGGTTTTTTGGAGCTTTCGGCTATTTCAGGAAGTATGGACTTACTACGGAAAAAATTGTATCAATGTGAAAACAGCCTTCTGCAAAAAAATGTTAATAGATCCGAGACGAGTCCTCACACTGCACTTTTTCCAAATTTTGTGTAAGAGGTACCCGCAGGTCGAGACCGATATAGTCCACATTGCAACCTGATGCACGACAGGGTAAAATAATATAATGTGCAAAGTTTGCACAAATCAGAAACTCCCTGCGAGAGTTATCTTGCGAATTTGTCATTTTAGTTGGTGTCGTCAAGGTTTCTTGATGCTTTTAGGTCATTATCTAAGGAAGTATGGCCTTAACTTGTGCCGACGTAAAGGAGGCCGCAAGGACAAACTGCCGAAAAGAATCAAAATAACCCGAGAGAAGCTCTTAAACTTAATTTTCTGCGAATTTTGTGTGAAAGTTACCCAAAGGTTTGGACTGATATAGTCCATATTCGAACCCTATGTATGTCTAGAAGAAATAATATGATGTGCAAAGTTGGGACAAAATCGACTGCTTCCTTCAAGAGTTATCGTCCGCACCATTTTACAGCAAATTTGTGAACTTTTGTGTGGGAAGAAGGAGTGGGTCGAAATGGACAATTTTCGAACTTAAAAGAATTTCGGGAGAAACAATACGAACTTCAAAATTTGTTTGCACCAGCCAGACAGACGGACAGACAGTGCTAAATCGACTCCAAATTGTATGAAACGAATTTCCGCCAAACCTTGGAGTTTAAAACCATTATTTCGATAAGGCACATATTTGGTCGAATCAAAGTATATAAACCGCCGTTAGCATAAAGGCTGAGGTATATAAATACTAATATTTCGAGGTATTGCATTGCTTTTTACCAAAGGTGGTACACAAATTTCAGACCCATTTTCTAGCATGCGGTAAATATAGTTCCTTGCAAGCCAACCAAAACGATAAAGGAACCCACTTATATGTTCGACAATAGTAGTTTTGTTATTTAACAGTATATTGCAACAATTTGCATCTACGGATAGGTCAAGAGTTAGTTTTCAAGTTTCGCGTTCATAATTTGTCGGAATATGTCCCCAAGGATTTAAAACATGGAACAGAAACTAAATTTGAATATTTTCCCACGGGAATTAGGGTGAATTTCACCCGCTAACTACTATTATATTATTATCCAAGATGATTGGCATTCTCCTTGACCAAAACTCTTACGTCGTGCAAAAATGTTTCAATATTGAGCTATAACTGCGATATCTAGCTTGATTATTATTGCACAACATAATAAAAGCTGTGGGATCCCTGTATAAAATAGGCTGTAACCCCTGTTATCTGACCACGCACATCAACATAATTTGTATCAATGGAAAGGTCAAGAGTTCCACTTTCAACTATCGTGGGAGGAACATGTGTTCCGGCAATAAAAATATAGTCATTATACTAAAAATTTTATTAATTTTCACACAAAAGTATGGTTAATTTAATTGACTTAAAAAATTTAAGCTTTAAAGGCTGCTAGTCCCTGAAATAATTGGTTTAAAAATCCACGCTTTGAGAGCTGCGAATCCCTGAAATAATTACTTGAAAAATCTTGAAGTAATTGCCTGCAAATATCCACGTTTTGAAGGCTGCTGAACCTTAAAATAATTGTTTTGGAAAATCTACGCTTTGTGGGCTGGTGGATCTTGCAATAATTGTCCCTAAAAATCCACGTTTTAAGGACTGCGGCAACTAACAATAATTGCTCATCATCTCTGAAAAATTTGTCTCAAATGAAGGCAGTGATCCCTCAAGTAATTGTCTTAGAAAATCCCAGCTCTGGAGGCTTTTGATAACTGCAGGGTTTCGGAGTCGAGGTAATTTTGGCTCGACTTCGACTCCGACCCCAGACGATTTTTTTCACGACTCCGACTCCGACTTCGGGTCGACTCCGAGAGTGAATTTCTGTACCAATAAAAATGTGCACAAATTTTTAACTTTTTCCTATATTTTGGCCTATGTAGGCTAATGTGTCAGTTTTTCCTTACATATTCATTAGAAAGGGCATTCGTTCGAATACATTCAAACATATCAATATTGAAAAATAGCAAAGTTAGAAAGCTTTTATCGGTTACATGAAATATAAATAATAAGCAATTCAAACTGGATGTAAGCCAACATTTTAGTGTAAGACCCCCAGTTGTAAAGCTCAATAAAAACCATTTTTCATGATTTTTTCCGAGAAAACTGCGTAACTTTTTGGCAGATTTTTTTCTTCATCTGAAAGTGAAAAATTTTACGAAGTTTGAGCTTGTCTACAAAACCCTGTTTTTATTGAATCATTTTGCGATGCCAACTCTAGCTCGAAAATTAAGAAACCAATTGTCATATATTTTTGTGGCCGATTTCGAGAAAAACACAGTTTATATGCTGCATACAAACTAAAGAAATGTTCCCATCTAACGTTCATACTAAGGCAATATTGTTCCGATCGACTTAACAATTTTACAACATATTCTATGCTATTTATACTTACTACTTTTTTCTGAAATTGATAAATAGGGATCACCTCTTAAATTAAAATTCAGCGCCCACTTTTTGAACTTTGGTATGGAGTGGATAATTTTATATAGTTAATCTATTAATTATATATGAAATTCCGATGGTTACGCTTCTGAATTAGGGCATCATAAATTCGCCGACAAACGGCAATGAGGGCTTTAGATGTAGATATTCAAATAACCGGATCTGTCCGCCAGGAACAGATATAGTTCGAAGGAACTGTGCAGTATATTCGACAGAAAGGTTCCTCATTCTATTTAACTCAAACATGTCATCTAAAATTGATGAAACTCCAAACAGACATATAAAGCTGTTTTCTCAATGATTGATGGGGGCCAATCAAAAATTTATTATGTCATAACTCAGAAATTGCAGCTATGGGATGCTTTGGGGTTCTCAATTCGGGCTTTCATTCCGAAAAGGAATTTTTCCACTCCCCAGATCTTGACTTCCATTTTGTGTCACAGGGTATTCAGTAAGCATTTCCATGGAAGCCACAGTGTCTTTAATAGAAGACAAGGATGACTTCTCATAAAAAACAAGATGAGAATACCCATAGACCTTTGTGAGAAGACCAGTAAAACTTCTGACGAAAGAGGTTAAAGGTCCAATCTTAATTCGATTGTCATAGAACTTTACTTTTGCTTGGAAAAATGTAAAGAATCAATTGGACCAACAAAATAGAGATGAATAGACTACATTTCAGAGGATAGTAAATATCCTGTGAATTGTCCTTTAACTTAGTATAATATATTGCATATATGTTATCTTATACCTTTCTTTTAAAATAAATAATGATTTTTTTAAAAAAATGCTCTTGTTCCAATTTTAATGTTATATTTCTATAACGTGGACAAAATTTTGCCCGGAGTCGGAGTCGAGTTATTTTTTTCGACTCAAACTCCGACTCCGACTCCAGCAAAATTGCTCGACTACGACTCGTAGACTCCGACTCCGAAACCCTGGATAACTGATACAATATATTTAAAAATGCTTGAGATAATTTTGTTAAAAATTCACATCTACTGACATGCTGGTCGATGGTTAAAAATTCCGTAAATAAAATCTTAAACCCAGTTACACTTGTCATTAAAATGTATTTTCCAATTTTACAAAATTTTAGGTTATCCTCCAACAATGTCATTGTAATTTCACTATTCAGAATAAAGATTTGAATAGTGCATTCAATTTGCGATAAATACAGCAAATATACCGGCAATATTGGCAAACTGATCAACACAAACAGCTGGAACAGAAAAGTAACACATTGTAGCTAATTAATTGCAGCCAGGCAAACATGTATCGAACAACAGAATCATCAAACGCAACACAATTTCCACAATAAAGAGGAAATGCTAAAGGGAATACAATTGGCTGATATACTCACACATGACCCAGCAAAAAGTTTGCCTCCAAAGAGGCAGTTAAGTGATATGTACAAGTGATCTGGAAGTGCATCAAATTACGCATTTTCACTCATGATTTTTACAAGAGCGTGACTACTGAAAGAGGCACTCCATTGCACTGCATTTTAACCGACCCTTTGGCACTGCATTTAAACTGACCCTATGGCACTGCATTTTAACTGACCCTTTGGCATAGCATTTTAACTAACCTTTTGGGGTAGAATAGGAGGCAGTCCAAAGCACGTGTTTTGATACATGCATTCTGCGGAAATTGTGCAAGACATTACAAAATATCCCAGAACATAAAAAATGCATTTATTATTTGTGTAAAACAAAAATATTAAGAACTTTATTACATTAACTCAAATTATGACAATTCTCCATTGAATTCAATCGCAAACATGCGTGTTTCCTCCGCTCTCCATTTAATCCAAGCTGAACTGTTTTTGTTTCATCTGCTAAATGAGTTGTCTTCCCATCACCAGTTAAGTTTTCGACATGTACTTCAACAGCACTCCATTCGGAAATTTTCTTCTCGTGAGTTACCGGAAAAATGTTCACAAATTAAATATTATTTAGTTTGTATTAACAAATGTTTGGAAATGTTAACACGCTTATCTCTTTTTGTAAAATGTATCCACTGCCTGTAGAGATGTACAAACTGATTTATGTACTAGTAGGGATCTCTACTTACTTACTTACTTACTTAGCTGGCCCATTACAGAACATTTGTTCTATAGGCCGAACTAAGAAGAGATCTCCATTCCTCTCTATTTGTTGCTTTGCACTCTGGAATACCGCGCCTTTTCATCTCATCATCCACTTGTTTGCGCCATCTATTCCTTGGCCTGCCAATTCTGCGTGCACCGCCATGTGGCATGTATTCATACGCCTTTTTAGCGGGTTCATCATCGCTCATTCTTATGATATGGCCTAGCCAACGCAATCGCTGCATCTCGATACGTTTAACAATATTGATGTCGTTGTATAGCAGATACAGCTCGTGGTTCATGCGACGTCGATATTCACCGTCAACGCAGATTGGTCCGTAGATCTTTCGAAGAATTTTTCTCTCAAACACACCAAGCACTGCCATGTCTGCTTTCGCAAGTACCCAGGCTTCGGAGCCATACATCAGCACGGGTAGTATCAGTGTTTTGTAGAGCGTTATTTTTGTTTGACGAGATGTGGCTTTGTTTTTAAACTGCTTACTTAATCCAAAGTAGCATCTGTTGGCCAATACAATTCTTCTTTTTATTTCACAACTGATGTCGTTTGTTGTGTTGACGGAGGTGCCGAGGTAGACGAAGTCTTTTACTACCTCAATATTATAGGAACCAACTTCCACAGTCGGTCCGAGCTCAATGGACGCATTGCGCGTCGACACCATCAACTTGGTCTTCTCGCCGTTTACCGCCAGACCCACATAAGCAGATTCTCCTTCGACCTTCATAAAAGTATCGGTTACTTCTTTTACCGATCGTCCCATGATGTCTATATCATCAGCATAGGCAAGTAACATGTGGCTATTGGTGTAGATTGTGTCACTTCTTTTGACCTTTGCCTCTCGTATAACCTTTTCTCGCAGGATGTTGAAAAGATCACACGAAAGGCTGTCTCCTTGCCTGAAACCTCTTTTGGTACAAAACTCTTCGGAGAGGTTCTTTCCTATTTTAACTGAGGACCTGGTGTCAGTTAAAGTTATTTTACAAAGCCGGATGAGCTTTGCGGGGATACCAAATTCAGACATGGCTTAGAATACCTTTGAACGCAGGCTGCCTTATAATCGACAAAAAGGTGGTAGGTGTCGATCTGCATCTCTTGGGTCTCCAGGAGCCGCAGGGTAAATATCTGGTCAATGGTGGACTTGCCATGTCTAAAGCCGCATTGGTATGGTCCTTTCTTATCTCCTTTCTTATGGACGGGACACAGTATGCTCAGGTTCCAATCGTCGGCTACGCGTTCTTCCTGCCAGATGGAGCTAACTAGCTGATGCATACACCTTATCAGCGTGTCGCCTCCGGTTTTAAACAGCTCGGCTGGTAGGTCATCAGCTCCTGCTGCCTTATTATTCTTCAGCCGGTTTATTGCTGTCTTTACCTCATCTTGGCCGGGTGGTATACATTCAATACCATCTTCTGGGATTGGATCTGTGGTATCTTCGTCGACTTCGCTACTATTGGATTCAAACAGTTTGGAAAAATGCTCTTTCCATATCCTCAGCACACCATCTGTATCAGTCACCAGATTACCTTGCTGGTCTCTACAAAAGAATGTGCCAGTTCCAAAGCCACCAGTTTGATGTTTCCCTCTTTGGTAGAATTTTCGGACTTCATTATGTCTCCTGTACATCTCGATTTGTTCAGACTCCCGCTTTACCATCTCTCTCTTTTTACTGCGGAAAAGACGTTTCTCCTCTCTCCTTTTCTCCCGATACCTCACCCGTGCGCTACGCGTTGCTACTGATTGTAAAATAGCCCTATATGCCGCATTTTTCTCTTCGGTAGCAGCTGATGATATAGACATCATGGGTCGATCAGTAAAAGAAGTAACTGATACCTTTATAAAGGTCGAAGGAGAATCTGCTAAAGTGGGTCTGGCGGTAAACGGTGAGAAGACCAAGTTGATGGTGTCGACGCGCAATGCGTCCATTGAGCTCGGACCGACTGTGGAAGTTGGTTCCTATAATATTGAGGTAGTAAAAGACTTCGTCTACCTCGGCACCTCCGTAAACACAACAAACGACATCAGTTGTGAAATAAAAAGAAGAATTGTATTGGCCAACAGATGCTACTTTGGATTAAGTGAGCAGTTTAAAAACAAAGCCACATCTCGTCAAACAAAAATAACGCTCTACAAAACACTGATACTACCCGTGCTGATGTATGGCTCCGAAGCCTGGGTACTTGCGCAAGCAGACATGGCAGTGCTTGGTGTGTTTGAGAGAAAAATTCTTCGAAAGATCTACGGACCAATCTGCGTTGACGGTGAATATCGACGTCGCATGAACCACGAGCTGTATCTGCTATACAACGACATCAATATTGTTAAACGTATCGAGATGCAGCGATTGCGTTGGCTAGGCCATATCATAAGAATGAACGATGATGAACCCGCTAAAAAGGCGTATGAATACATGCCACATGGCGGTGCACGCAGAATTGGCAGGCCAAGGAATAGATGGCGCAAACAAGTGGATGATGAGATGAAAAGGCGCGGTATTCCAGAGTGCAAAGCAACAAATAGAGAGGAATGGAGATCTCTTCTTAGTTCGGCCTATAGAACAAATGTTCTGTAATGGGCCAGCTAAGTAAGTAAGTAAGTAAGCAGCACGACACTTCTGGTCATAACATTGATTCCTTGGTGGAGGTCTCTGGTATCCAAGTACTGATTTTGCGGCTGTTTGCATGGAGTGGACAATGTTTTGCCATTGTCCTGATATGTTATCGGGACGAGGAGTGCTTTGATTAAGCAATTGGGCCAGTTGAGTGGAATATGCTGTGGCTATCTGTTGTGATTGCAGCTTACCGATGTAAAACTTGAGTGTTGTGTCTGTTCGTACTTGCTTTGCTACGTTTAATCTGGTACGTACCTTTGCTGCAACAAGGTAGTGCTGCGAGTCTATGTTTGCACCTCGGAACGATCGTACATCCAACACGCTTGATGCATGTCTTCCATCTATCACAACGTGATCAATTTGATTTGTTGTTCTTTGATCTGGCGACAGCCAGGTGCCCTTATGAAATAATGAAATATAAATCTGGTACTGCTAACTACCATGTTTCTTGCAGCTGCAAAGCCTATCAGCCTCATGCCATTGTCAGATGTTTCACTGTGGAGACTAAATTTTCCGACTGTTGGGCCAAAGATATTCACCTTTTCAATTTTGGCATTAAAATCGCCTAGAATAATTTTAATGTCATGGGCAGGGCAACGGTCATGAGTTTCTTCTAAGCGCTCGTAAAATATATCTTTGGTCGGTTCGTCCTTTTCTTCAGTGGGAGCATGAGCGCAAATAAAGCTGATGTTGAAGAATTTTGCTTTTAATCGAATCGAAGCGAGTCTTTCATTCACTGGGGTGAAGCTGGAGACCAGATGTTTTAACCTCCGACCAACTACAAATCCGCAACCAAACTCATGCTTTGTGTCATGGCAGCTATAATACAGTGCGTCACCTTTGTTTTGTTTGTTTTTCTTTTCTTTCGTGTTGTCATAGTAGACTGTTTTTTCTAGGAGAGGGTTACTAACCCGACGTCCAACCCAAGTTTTTAACGTTCTTATGGATGAACGATCCCTCAAGTAATTGACTTAAAAATCCCAGCTCTGGTGGCTTTTGATAACTGATATAATGTATTTAAAAATTCTGAGAAATAATTTTGTTAAAAATTCACATTTACATCTTAAACCCAGTTACACTTGTCATTAAAATTTATTTTCAAATTTTACAAAATTCTGGTTATCCTCCAACAATGTCATTGTATTTTCACTAATCAGAATAAAGATTTTAATAGCGCATTCAATTTGCGATAAATACAGCAAATATTGGCAAAGTGATCAACACAAACAGCCAGAACAGAAAAGTAGCACATTGTAGCTAATTAATTGCAGCCAGGCAAACATGTATCGAACCACAACACACATACATACACACATTGAACACATATAAATATGTAGTTTATAAGTACACATGTTTTGCCTAAAAGCATCAATGGTGTACATATAAAATAGGCTGCGAATTTATGTACCCCAATCAACATCTGCGTGAAAAGCTTAGCTACAGTTTTGTGGGGTGTTGTAAAATCTAAATGGTTAAAATTTAAAAAAAAAAACACCAATACCATTTAATGACGGTTGAGGATGTGTCGAATACATCTAAATACAAACCACAGACATACAGATACATTATGGAAAATAAATGATGAGAACGGAAAGGGGAAGGTTTGTTTTGTTGAATAACTGATTATTATGAATAGATCACCAGATTACCATGTGTCGTAACTTTTTTGTTTCCCTGTTCTCCTGAGTATTGTCCGGCAATTAGCATGGTTATAATATATTCATGTGGAAAGACCAAGAAAAAGGTGTATGCTTAGAGAGAATAAACTTAACAAAGGCATTAAGTGGCAAATGTATAACAACACCAATAATATAGTTTCATAAAAATACCATCACTACTGTTATTATTGTCGCTTATAGAGAGGCTTAGCACACACAAGGAAAGTGCCAGTAGCTATATTTAGTCCTTGTCATTGTTTTCGTCTGTGTTATTTTTTAACGTAATCCACTTATCTTCATTATGTATGTTAATTTTCCTCGTAGTGACTCTGTTCAATGAACCTCCTAACAGTACTTAGACATCTTAATGAGAGACAAAGAAATTATTAATTTACAATTCAATCAAGTGTTTTCAACGGTACTTATGAATGAAAGCAACAATAACAAATACAAATGACTAATTAAAAGGGGAAAATATCAGAAATTAATGGTGATTATTTAATTTAAGACAAACTTGTTTGAAAAATTAAATCAAGAATAATAAATATTTAGGGAAATACAGGATTACGATAGCCTCTCAATGTTTTTGCAGACGAAAATTATATTCTATTTACTTTCATCACTTCTGTAATTTCCCCTATTAAGAATATGGCTATATTTGCACATTCGCTTGGAAACTTGGGTTTGGGCATCGGGTTAGTAACCCTCCCCTAGAAAAAAACAGCCTAATATGAAAAAAAGAAACTAAAACAAACTCTCTGAAGTTGACGAAACCCGCAAACGTTTTAAGGACCATGATCTGCGAATCTGCACCTGGAATGTTCACACTCTTTATAGGGAACGTGCAGTTTACGCATTGGCAGATGTACTTGAAAAGTACGTGGCTGACATTACTGCCATACGGGAAATACGATGGAACGAGAAAGGCGTCACAACAACACCTAAAAGTGACGCACTGTATTATAGCTGTCATGACACAAAGCATGAGTTTGGTTGCGGATTTGTAGTTGGTCGGAGATTAAAACATCTGGTCTCCAGCCTCACCCCAGTCAATGAAACACTCGCTAAATTCTTCATGCTTCCACTGAAGACAAGGACGAACAGACCAAAGATATATTTTACGAGCGCTTAGAAGAAACTTATGACCGTTGCCCTGCCCATGACATTAAAATTATACTAGGCGATTTTAATGCCAAAGTTGGAAAGGAGAATATCTTTGGCCCAACTGTTGGGAAATTCAGTCTCCACAGTGAAACATCTGACAATAGTATGAGGCTGATAGACTTTGCAGCTGCAAGAAACATGGTAGTTAGCAGTACCATATTTAAGCATCTCGATATTCTGGCTGTCGCCAGATCAAAGAGCAAGAAATCAAATTGATCACGTTGTGATAGATGGAAGACATGCATCAAGCGTGTTGGATGTACGATCGTTCCGAGATGCAAACATAGACTCGGACCACTACCTTGTTGCAGCAAAGGTACGTACCAGACAAGCAAACAAAGTGCGATCAGACCCAACACGGAAGTTGGACATCAGTAAGCTGCAATCACAACAGATAGCCACAGCATATTCCACTCAACTGGCCCAACTGCTTAATCAAGGCACTCCTCGTACCGATAACATATCAAGACAATGGCAAAATATTGCCCACTTCATGCAAACGGCAGCAAAATCAGTACTTGGATACCAGAGACCTCCACCAAGAAATCCATGGTATGACCAGGAGAGTAGTGCTGCTACCGAAGAGAAAAATGCGGCATATAGGGCTACTTTACAATCATTAGCAACGCGTAGCGAACGAGAGAGGTATCGGGAGAAAAGGAGAGAGGAGAAACGTCTTTTCCGCAGGAAAAAGAGAGAGATGGAAAAGCGGGAGTATGAACAAGTCGGGATGTACAGGAGACTGAATGAAGTCCGAAAATTCTACCAAAGAGTGAAACATCAAACTGATGGCTTTGGAACTGGCACATCCTCCTGTAGATACTAGCAGTGTTATCTGGTAACTGATAAAGATAGTGTGCTAAGGATATGGAAAGAACATTTTTCCAAACTGTTGGTATCCAATAGTAGCGAAGTCGACGAAGATTCCACATATCCAATCCCAGAAGATGGTATTGAATGTATACCACGATGAGGTAAAGATGAGGTAAAGACAGCAATAAACCGGCTGAAGAATAGTAAAGCAGCAGGAGGCGATGGCCTACCAGCCGAGCTGTTTAAAACCGGAGGCGACACGCTGATAAGGTGTATGCATTAGCTAGTTAGCTCCATCTGGCAGGAAGAACGCGTACCCGAAGTTTGGAACCTGAGCATCCTGTGTCCCGTCCATTAGAAAGGAGATAAGACTTTATGCTCCAACTAAAGGGGCATAAGTCTATTCCCTATTGCCTACAAGATAGTGTCAGGCATGTTGTGAGAACGACTAAAGCCCATGGTCAACGAAATAATTGGTCCATACCAATGCGGCTTTAGACGTGGCAAGTCCACCATTGACCAGATATTTACCCTGCGGCAAATCCTGGAGAAGACCCAAGAGATGCAGATCTACAGCTACCACCTTTATGTCGATTATAAAGCAGCCTTCGACAACCCGCTACGTTCAAAGGTATTTCAAGCAATGTCTGAATTTGGTATCCCCGCAAAGCTCACTCGGCTTTGTAAAATGACTCTAACTGACACAAGATCTTCAGTTAAGGTAGGAAAGAACTTCTCCGAAGAGTTTTGTACAAAAAGAAGTTTCAGGAGACAAAGAGACAGCCTTTCGTGTGATCTTTTTAACATCCTGCTAGAAAAGGTTATACGAGAGGAAAGCGTCAAAAGAAGTGGCACTATCTACAACGATACCCCATGTTACTTGCTTATGCTGATGATCATGGGACGATCAGTAAAAGAAGTAACCGATACCTTTATGAACGTCGAAGGAGAATCTGCTAAAGTGGGTCTGGCGGTAAAAGGCGAGAAGAACAAGCTGATGGTGTCGACGCGCAATGCGTCCGTTGAAACCGGACCAACTGTGGAAGTAGGTTCCTATAATTTTGAGGAAGTAAAGACTTCGTCTACCTCGGCACCTCCGTATACACAACAAACAACATCAGTTGTGAAATAAAAAGAAGAATTGTAGGGGCCAAAAGTTGCTACTTTGGCTTAAGTAAGCACTTTAAAAACAAAGCCACGACTCGTCAAACAAAAATAGCGTTTTACAAAACACTGATACTACCCGTGCTGATGTATGGTTCCGAAGCCTGGGTACTTGCGCAAGCAGACATGGCAGTGCTTGGTGTGTTTGAGAGAAAAATTCTTCGAAAGATCTACGGACCAATCTGCGTTTCCGGTGAATATCGACCTCGTATGTACCACGAGTATCTGCTATACAACGACACCAATAACGTTAAACGTATCGAGATGCAGTGATTGCGTTGGCTAGGCCATATAATAAGAATGAGCGATGATGAACCCCCTGAAAAGGCGTCTATATTCGAGCCACATGGCGGTGCACGCAGAATTGGCAGGCCAAAGAATAGATGGCGCAAACAAGTGGATGAAGAGATGACAAGGCGCGGTATTCCAAAAAGCGAAGCACGAAACAGAGAATTGCAGATCCTTTCTTAGTTCGGTCTATGGAACAAATGTTCTGTAATGGGCCGGCTAAGTAAGTAAGTTAGTGTTTATTTGAATCTTTCTTTTGCAATAAAGTTTTCTATTTAGATTCTACATGAGCGGGATTACCTTCACTTATCCCCACAAACACATAGTTTGTATATTGGGTATTCCCTTTGAACTTACCTAACAATGTATACACCAACAAAAGAGCGCAGATATCCAAATTATTTTGCAATGTTGACCAAAATATCTGTACATTGTGATGCCTATGGCTTTTGGAAGATGATTTGTTGTTGTGTGTGTACATAGTTCTGGCCACTGGATTTCATGGATATCGATGTGGATGATTTGTTGGTATAACAACTCCCTCCACGATTGTTTTGCATTGAATTGTTGTTGTTGTTGATGCTGCGAAAACAATAACAACATTTCGGTGAGGCGGATCTTTGATGTACCGCTGTTCTTGCTGGAATTGACGGTGGTACTGTGATGTTTTAAAGACACTGTACTGCTGCTGGGTATATTGATGTTATTGCTGCTCGAATCTGCAATGGGGCCACCAACCGAGGAGTTTGTGGTGTGGCTTCCAATAGGTAAGCCGCCTGTTGTGCTGAGTGTGGCGAGGGTTTGCAGTTTACAGAACTTGTATGTGTACCACATGTGGAGGAATCCATTAGAAGTATGAAGCAGGTTGCTGGTTGTGGTATTAGACCCAAGGATATATTAATTGGGGGCGGTGTCATGTATTGCCACTAATGATACTCGTATGTGCCGTATTTTTAATTTCCGCAGCAGGAAGTGGAGAAGGAAAAGAATTTGTTTTCAAGATAAATGCCATTGGTGGCTCAGTTCCTGAGGCATACCAGAATTTTTCGATGCTAATAGCCCCATTAAACCACCTTCATTATCGTCCCGCTAAAGTTCGAGGTTAATGAATTGTATAATTTGATGGTCTTGAGTTGGTTTGCTTGTGCGGCATCATACCAATTATCACATATAGGGAGGCTACATTGACATATTCTCCGCATGGTGCATATTACTGCAGTACCTTGAGCCGAAGATGATGGTGATGATGTGCCTGAAACCAATGAAGATTTTTGTTGCTGCGAGTCCATATTCATGTTGGCAATCGTTTGTTCTGCATAAAGAAGGACATTGGTTTGGTTTCTAAACCCATCAACATGAAGTGAGGTCTTTTTCTAGGGTTTATCTTTGTCTTTGTGTTTGCAAAGTGCTTACAATTTCTGATCCCAAAACTGCATTAATTTGCGACTTTATTCCTTTCTTTACTTTCCTTTTTGTGTTGTGTGGTTGTGGTCACTGTTTGACAGCTAGTTGTTTTAGCTGAAAAAATCACAACTGCAAAGAGAATCAAAAGAGAAAAGAGCAATTAGTTTTATTGTCCATAATTGGATGGAAGGTACTATTGGCAAGAAATTGACAAATTGGAAAAACTTGAAAACTGTTCCAAGTTTTGGAAAACAAAACTTTGCAATTTGTGTGATCTATTCATCTACCTCCTGCTCTTCTACTCGCTTTAATGGCAAAGTAATTGGACTATACGGAGAAGCGAAAATCCAATAACACTCGCTAAAGGCCGAAACTCAATCAGCTCGTTGCTTGCTTTCTTTGCTTTCCAAATGTCGATGTATTTCTTCACGACGTCGCTTATTTTTTGGTATCACACATTGAAGCAAGACATGTTTGGCGCCGGCGATCATATGTTTAGTGTAAACCAAAAACATACGTTGCACTTTTTGTCTTTGAAAATTATTTTAGCCACAAATTCGCAAATTTGTTGAATTGCATTCATTAATTATTATTCAAACATCGTATGTTTTTTTGTTTGTTTTTATTTAGGGGAAAATATGAAAAATGCATTTTAAATTGAAAACATGCAAGTCATCTCCAAATGTTGAGACGTTAGAGACGTCACGAATTGGTTTTCTAGTTTGGTTTCCGTAATTTGTCTGAATATGTCCCCCAGAAATTAAAATCTGGAGGCAAAATTAAATTTGTATATCTTTCTCACAAAAGTTTTGGTTAATTTTACCCGCTAAATATTACCCGATCACTGTCAAAAATATTTGCATCTTTCTTGACCAAAACCCTTACCTCGTGCATAAATTTGTCAGTATTGAACTATAACTGTGACCTTTAGCGTGAATGTAATTACACTGCACACAATTAAATTAAAACTGTGTGATCCTTGTTTAAATTAGGGTGTAATTCTGTTATCTGACCACGTACATCAACATAGTTCACATCAATGGAAAGGTTTAAAAATCGTCTTCTAAATATAAATCACGTTGTCGTTCAGGATCTAATACAAATTAACACAAACCTTTTGGTCCATTAAATAGCAAGCTTCTTCTTCGTCGTTAACCCCAAACCTTACTTTAAATTTCGCGCCGATCACACTATTATTGCAAATTTGTGGCATCAAAACCCATTATATAATTGGCAGTAAGCCGGTAATGCAGCAGATACATTATTTGCAGTTTGCATCAGTACTTTGGTCAGTACTTCTTTTCCCATATGTAGGCTACTTTGGCGGTATATGCCATCTAGGAATTAAAATATGGAGCAAATATAAAATGTTTATATTTTTCATACAAAAGTATTGGTCCATTTCACTCGCTAAATAATATCAGATCATCATCCAAGATTGTAGGCATTTTCTTCGACCTAAAGTCTTACCTCGTGCAAAATTTCGTGACAATTGAGTTATAATTGCGATCTCTAGCGTTTTTATTATTACACTACAAACAAATAATTGGATATATAAGGCTGTAACTCTGTTATCTGATCATGTACACCAACACAATTGGCATCAATAGAAAGGTCAAAGGTTTATTTTCCAAGTATACTTTACTTATCCTGAATATGTTTTTCAAGAATATAGATATAAGCGGTATATTAAAAATTTTCACACAAAAGTTGTGGTCCATTTAACCCTCTAAATATTATCTGATCGCCATCTCAGATTGCAAGCTTCTTCTTTGTCATATACTCTAACCTTACTTCAAATTTCGCGTTGATCGGACTATTATTGCGACCTAGAGAGCCGCTACAATATTCGATAAATATTATGTTTTTGGTCCATTTCACCCGCTAAATATTTCACGAAAATCACCAATAAAAATAGGGATCTATTCTAGTCTGAACCCGACCTCCATACAAAATTTTGTAACGATCGGTCCATAATTGCGGCCTGGAGTTTGATTACAATTTATAATGGACAGACGGACGGACACACATCTCAAAATCGCTTTATCTCGTCGAGATATGAAGATTGGTATTTCACATTGGGGGACTCCGACGAATATTTCGCGGTGTTACATAAATTTTTGCCAAAACAAACATATAATACCCTTTCCACATTGTGGTGTAGGGTATAAAAATTGGGAAAAAATTTCACTTCATACATATCTTCGAAAAAAATTTTAAATCGACTTGTGCATGAACTTTTTTAAATTTCACTAAAATAAACGTTAGTTTAGCGATTAGCAAGCAAAAGTTCATCCATCCGTGCTACAGGAAATCATTTTTGAGAAAAAATGTCGGAAAGTCATCACCCTAGTGTGTATTGCTGTTGACATCAATTCGGTTCCATGGTAAAATATTTCACTATAACTGTCAGAATTCTCTTATTATGGAAGGTTTATCGAAGAAAATCGTGCCTTGGAACATATGACCACAATATATTACACATGTATCTCAAATAAGATTAAACTTAACATCCGGCTTTCAGAGGGAAGACCAGAGAGTCAACAACATACAATTTTCTACATTATACAATGATCTTTTCTGCAATAGAAGAGATGACTAGAGGTTTAGATGATAGCAATTTACCCAAAGCATTTATGATTATAATTCAGAAACGTTGGGGTGTACAAAATAACTACATAACATTCAACTCTGTACACAGACAAGAGTTTTATTAGGACAATTCATGATTTCTATGGAAGCTCTAAATTAACATTACACCATTCGTGAATAAATTAAAAAAATAAACTAAAAATATACTATAAAAATACATTAAATTTCAACATCTAAAAATATGCTATAAAATAATTATTTTATTATGAAGTTTGCAATGTTACAATCAGTTTTAAGTTTTACAATGAAACATTTATAAAACATAAATTGCAGAAAGTAAAAACAAATATTTGTGTTGCTTTCGAAAGAAATTTTATAGAATTTAATATAAATTTTAGAATAAATTGTTTTCATATTTATATTGCACAAGTTTAGTTGAGCGTGAGTGCAAAGTTTTTATTGAAAGAATAAAATTCAAATACATATGTGCTGCAAATGTTTCAGCATTATTTTTCACAGTAATACAATAATTGAAATAAATGGGAAATTCAATTTAATATGAATTTTATTTTTGATATTTTATTTCAATGAATTGTCCAGCATTTGAATATTACAAAAGAATTGCCATGAATGTGGCAATTTTCCTTCATGGAGAAGGGTAGTTTACTCCATAGCAGCTTGTGTGGCGAAAAGAAAATATTAACATTGCATTACAGCTCTTCGTGCTGAGGAGGAATTGCCACAGTTGGCCAAAGTAATGCAGATTAATTCATTAGCCAAAGAAGAGTTTTTTTTCAAAATCATTGGGCGCACGAATGCGTATGACTATTAACAACACTAATACGCTCCCTAGTGTAATTATTTACATTATTAATGTCAATATTTCGAAAAACATCAGCCATTCGCAGAAAATAATGAAATTTTCTCGATCCACATATTTTGCTATGGGTGACGTAGGGGATGGAAGATACCAAGGAACGGTCCTGACCGGTTTTAATATGGTAAAACCCAGGATTTATCTTGGTCCCTCTTTAATCTCAAGTGCACACTGACCTCCCCGTGGTGTTACCTGGGGAACTGCCTTTAACACCCGTTAAAGGTAGTGAGCTAACATGTGCCGCGCGTTCACCCATAAGAACGTTAAAAACTTGGGTTTGTGCGTCGGGTTAGTAACCCTTCCCTAGAAAAAACAGCCTACTATGAAAAACCGAAAGAAAAGAAAAACAAACCCCTCTAAAATTGACGAACACCGCAAACGTTTTAAGGACCATGATCTGCGAATCTGCACCTGGAATGTTCGCACTCTTTATAGAGAAGGTGCAGTTTTCACATTGGCAAACGTACTTGAAAAGTACAAGGCCGATATTACTGCCATACAGGAAATACAAGGGATTGGGAAAGGCGTCACAACAACACCTAAAGGTGACGCACTGTATTATAGCTGTCATGACGTAAAACATGAGTTTGTTGCGGATTCGTAGTTAGTCGGAGACTAAAAAATCTGGTATCCAGCTTCACCCCAGTGAATGAAAGACTTGCTGCAATTAGAATAAAAGCTAAATTCTTCAACATTGGCTTTATTTGAGCTCATGCTCCCACTGAAGAAAAGGACGAACAGACCAAATATATATTCTACGAGCGCTTAGAAGAAACATATGACAGTTGCCCTGGCCTTGACATTAAAATCATTCTAGGCGATTTTAATGCCAAAATTGGAAAGGAGAATATCTTTGGCCCAACAGTCGGGAAGCAGTGAAACATCTGACCATGGTATGAGGCTGATAGACTTTGCAGCTGCAAAAAACATGGTAGTTATCAGTACCAGATTTAAGCATCTCGATATTCATAAGGGCACCTGGCTGACTCCAGATCAAATTGATTATGTTGTGAAAGATGGAAGACATTCATCGAGCGTGTTGGATGTACGATCGTTTCGAGCTGCAAACATTGATTCGGACCAATACCTTGTTGCAGCAAAGTTACGTACCCGTCTAAACGTTGCAAAGAAATCACGAACAGACACAACGTGGAAGTTGGACATCGATAGGCTGCAAACACAACATATAGCCCCAGCATATTCCACTCAAATAGCTCAGATGTTAATGAGAGCACTCCTTGTTCCGATAACATAACAACACAATGGCAAAATATTGCCCACTCCATGCAAACAGCCGCAAAATCCAGAGACCTCCACAAATGAATTCATGGTATGACCAGGAGTGTCGTGCTGCTACCGAAGAGAAAAATGCGGCATATAGAGCTACTTTACAAGCAGTAGCAACGCGTAGCGCACGAGAGAGATATCGGGAGAAAGGGAGAGAAGAGAAACGTCTTTTCAGCAAGAAAAAGAGAGAAATGGAAAAGCGGGATTGTGAAAAAATACAGATAGCGTGCTCTGGATATGGAAGGAGCAGTTTTCTAATCTGCTGGTATCCAATAGTAGCGAAGACGATGATACCACAGATTCAATCCCAGAAGATGGTATAGAATGTATACCACCCGGCCAAGATGAGGTAAAAACAGCAATCAACCGACTAAAGAATAATAAAGCAGCAGGAGCCGATGGCTTACCAGCCGAGCTGTTTAAAACCGGAGGCGACGTGCTAATAAGGTGTATGCATCAGCTAGTTAGCACCATCTGGCAGGAAGAACGTGTACCCGACGATTGGAACCTGAGCATCCTGTGTCCCGTCCACAAGAAAGGAGATAAGACCGTATGCTCCAACTATATGGACATAAGCCTTCTCCCTATTGCCTATAAGATAGTGTCAGGGATATTGTGCGAACGACTGAAGCTAATGGTCAACGAAATAATTGGACCATACCAATGTGGCTTTAGACCTGGCAAGTCCACCATTGACCAGATATTTACCCTGCGGCAAATCCTTGAGAAGACCCAAGAGATGCAGATCGACACTTATCACCTTTTTGTCGATTATAAAGCAGCTTTCGACAGTCCCCTCTGATTAAAGGTATTCCATGCAAAGTCTGAATTTGGTATCCCCGCAAAGCTCATCCGGCTTTGTAAGATGACTTTAACTGACACTAGGTCATCAGTTAAAATTGGAAGGAACCTCTCCGAACAGTTCAGTACCAAAAGAGGTTTGAGACAAGGAGACAGCCTTTCGTGTGACCTATTCAATATTTTGCTGGAAAAGGTAATACGAGATGCAAATGTAAAAAGAAATGGCACAATTTACACCAATAGCCACATGTTACTTGCTTATGCTGATGACATAGACATCATAGGACGATCAGTAAAGGAAGTAACTGATACCTTTAGGAAGGTCGAAGGAGAATCTGCGAAAGTGGGTCTGGCGGTAAACGGCGAAAAGACCAAATTGATAGTGTCGACGCGCAAAGCGTCCATAGAGCTCGGATCAACTGTGGAAGTTGGTACCTATAATTTTGAAGTAAAGACTGCCATAAACACAACAAACAACATCAGTTGTGAAATAAGAAGAAGAATTGTATTGGCCAACAGATGCTACTATGGTTTAAATAAGCAATTTAAAAACAAAGCCACATCCCGTCAAACAAAAAAAAAACACTGTACAAAACTACCCCTGCTAATGGATGGCTCTGAAGCATGGGTACTTGCGCAAGCAGATAAGGCAGTGATTGGTGTGTTTGAGAGGAAAATTCTTCGAAAGATCCACGGGCCGATTTGCGTTGATGGTGAATATCGAAGTCGTATGAACAACGAGCTATATCAGCTATACAAAGACTTGAATATGGTTAAACGTATCGAGATGCAACGATTGCGTTGGCTATGCCATATCATAAGAATGAGCGATGATGAACCCGCTAAAAAGGCGTATGAATATATGCCACATGGCGGTGCACGCAGAATCGGGAGGCCTAAGCTTCGATGGAGCATACAAGTGGATGGACAGATGAAAAGGCGCGGTATTCCAAAAAGCGGAGCGAAAAACAGAGAGGATTGGAGATCTTTTCTTAGTTCGGTCTATGGAACAAATGTTCTGTAATGGGCCAGCTAAATAAGTAAGTACATATTTTGCTATGCTGCTTTCTAACGAAAGCACTAGTAATACTTTAACCACTTTAACACAATTCCTTTCATGAATATCTGTGTGAGTGCTTCAATTAAAATTTCCAAAATAGTTTGAGAAGACTGTTTTCGTAATACCAATTTTATACAACCCCTAACAAAGATTGTTTCCCGTTTTTCAATTGGTACGAATTTAGTTATACTAAGTATTCCCCATTTTAGTTACTTACCATAATACACCTAAATGTATGCTACAATTTGTTCATTAGTTGCCTTAAAACCCTCAATCACTAGAAATGGGAAATTTCCAATTCAATCCAATTTTAATTGTATTCGCATATAATTCATAGAAAATTTCTATCGGACTAACCTGATCCATTTTTATTATTGTCCTTAAAAAAAGTAACAGATGGGGAAATTATTTTTACCATATTTTCGAGAGCTCTCAAAAGTATTGAAACTGTAAAAAAAACAAATCTAATATTTTGTTATGCTGCTTTCTCCCAAAATCACTAGTAATACTTCAACCACTTGAACACATTTCCTTGCATGAATATCTGTGTGAGTGCTTCAATTAAAATGTCCAAAATAGTTTTAGAAGACTATTTTCGAAATACCAATTTTATGCAACCCCTAACATACTAACCAAAGATTTGTTTCCCGCTTTCTAGTTGCTACAAATTTAGTTATACTAAGTATTCCCCATTTTAGTTACTTACCATAATGCACCTAAATGTATGCTACAATTTGTTCATATGTTGCCGTAAAACACTCAATCACTAGTAATGGGAAATTTCCAATTCAATCCTATTTTAATTGCATTCGCATATAATTCATAGAACATTTCTATCGGACTAACCTGATCCATTTTTTATTATTGCCCTTAAAAGGAAGGAACAGATGGGGAAATTATTTTTACATATTTTCGAGAGCTCTCAGAAGTATTGAAATTGTAAAAAACAAATCTAATCTTGTTGTGTGCTACAAAATAATTTAAGATCTAACAGCACAAGGATACATTTGAATGAACAACATTTTTATCAAGCCATTTAGCTTGCGCCTCTTTTATCCCTTCAACCTCCCTTAAATTGCAGGCAATCATAGTTGAATATATTGCTGCTAAAAAATTAAGCAACTATGGCAACACGTTTTCTGCTATTCATGTTGGCAATTGTCGAACAGCAATAAAAACAACGAGAAGTGCACACAACTCTCTTGTTGGGAAACGTATGGAATTTTTGATTTCCTACAATTCAGGTTCTCTAACGAACTGCATATGGTTTAGTTGTTTTACTTTTTTGATTAGAGAGAGAAGAAAAGGGTATAGGTTAATTATTTGGAACAACCTTCAACACCGCTGTGAATCCTTCACCAGCCTACAAATGGCAAGGGTAAGGCAAGTGGGAATGCATGCAATTGTTCACCTCCCTCTCCCTTGGTGTTATGCAAAACAGCTACCTGTGGCAGACAAATTTAAACACTAACTCTCACACTCTATTATAGCACTGCAGAGCCTGGGCTCTGTTTCTAAGCACATTTACTACTTTTATGGTTGCAGCAGATTTTCCATTATACCACAACATACACTCATTGCTGTTATTGCATATAAATATGACAATAACACATACAAAAAAGCAATATAGAGGTATAGGCAACAACAAAAGTGAAAGCCATTCATGATGTTGTTGAACATCAGGTGTTGGCCATAAGGACGGAGGAGGACGTTCGGATAATGAGTAATCGTTTTGGGAGAAGTACAAAGCAACAATAACAGCAACACAATGACAGCAGTAGTGTCAATTTTTAGTTTTGTGTGTGTTTTAACAGTAACTTTACATTCATACCAATAGTAATGAACCTAAAAGAAGGCATAAACAAGTAAGCAAAGGCTATAGTCGAACGGGGCCGACCATGTGATACCCTACACCACAACCAGTAGGAATTAGCTATGTGCAACCGCTTTGCACGCTGAATGTCCGAGTTCGACTCCCATCAAATTATCTACGGTGGCAAAATACCCTTAATAATGTTGGCAATTTTTTCCTGACTATTTAAGCCATGAAAAACGTCTCTACAAGTGGCAACTTAGGACACGCTGTTCAATGTTAGTAAGCTAACTGAGTTTTGGAAAAGTTTGAGAATTATTTTATTCAGATTTGTAATTTTAGTTGGAGCCGGCAGGAGTTTTTGGAACTTCTGGGACATATTATCTCAGGAAGTATGACTTACCCCGGAAAAGGGACCAGAATAGGGACCGTGAAAAGAACCTCATTCAAAAAAAATATTCGAGAGGACTCTTAAATTTCTCTTTTCCGAATTTTGTGTGGGAGGTACCCTAAGGTGTGCACTGATCTAGTCTTATCCGATCTATATCTGGAAGGAATAATATATGGAAAGTTTGGGGCAAATCGATTGCTCACAAAGCGGACTGAAAGTATGGGCGGGGACAACACTCCGAAACTAGACAATATTAAACTACAGTTTAAACAGACAGAGCCTACTACTCCTCAATTTAATTGAGGAAAGCGTCCCCTTGACACTCAAGGAGGAAAGCATCCCGGATGAAAGTGTGGGAAAAATTATCGCTGACTGATGAGGAGGATGATATGCACGCGACAGTGATCCATGTCCCTACCTCTAGTCTAGCTAGTGAGCCCCCATCCGGTGATGTTTTGGTGTCGGACAATCCCGATAAGCCTCTGCTTCTAAGGCAAAAGCAGTAGAGGAGGAGAGTGGCGCGAGCGAAGAACCTACCGATAAGATGGATGATTCGCTGAATCCACAGACCTCCAATTCTGCCAAAGCCAAGGAAGCAAGAGAAAAAACATCATACCGAAGGGCAACTAACTATTGCAATCGGTATGCCAATAAAGACCCTAACACCATCAGCGTAAGGGAATTTCAAACGATACTTTCTAACCTCAAGTTCGTGAAGAGATTTGAAAGAGAATATCCTCACGTAACAAAGAGGGAAGTGCGTGTCAGTGAAATCCCTACGTCAAGAGCGGGGGAACCCCATCGAAACCTCCAAAGAGGTGACGAAGGGAGGAGACTTCAGCTCTGATAAGGACAGCCCTTTTTCCAATGCGGCAACGTCGCAGCCCTCAAAGAAGGCTGAGAAGAAGGTATCCAAGTCCTCTGGGAAGGTATCGACTGATTCTGTAGCTGGGGGTGAGTCAGCTGATAAAAAAAGATACCATCCGACACAAGTGGGAACACGAGCGGGCGGAAGAGTGATGGGTCAGTGAGGCATCGTTTGCTTCGGTGACGAGGAAGGCTAGTGAGAGGATCACTATTGAGAAGGTTAAAGCCTCCTCATCAAGTGCTTATTCTCTGAAGTCTTGTACGTCTAAAAAGGCGAGTAAAGTATACCGCGGAGCATAGTGCTCTGCAGACTCCCTTCTCGTCCACAAAGGCGAGTAAGGCCAACGCGGAACTAGAGTTTTGCTGAATCAAGCTCGTCTGTGAAGGCGAGTAAGGAAAATGCAGGACCAAGCGGTCTGCAGATTCCCTGCTCGTGTACGAAGGTGAGTAAGGATAACGCAAAGCCTACTGCTTTTCAGACTCCTTGCTCGTCAAACCCGAAGCAGGGATGACATTGCTGATCTATGGATTGTCCCGGGTGAGATCCGGCTTGGCAATCATAGATAGGGCTGACCCCCAATGGGCATATCAGCGACTGTCATTGGTTGCCAGTTGAGGGTCGTCTTCGGGATATCCTCATCTCGGACGTGGTTGAATAGACCAATGTGCGGCTAGGCCAGCCTGCTCTTTACAAGGGAGTCAAGGTAATTAGCTGTGAAAACAAGGAATCGGCAGATTTCATTGTTAAAACAGTTAATGACATTGACTCTCTTTGGGAAGGAACCTGGCGGTTGTACCTTTGTCTAAGATACCATGTGGGATGATAACCTCAGTATGGGTCCCCTCCTCCTTCAATGGAGCTAGGATGAATACTAAAGTTGGTTGAGAAGCAGAACGTCGGTGTTCTGATGGCAAATTGGAGGATTATCGGTTGCTATAAGAAGAACGACGGACGGGTCATCAAACTCGCTACTGACAAGTCCGGAGAGAACTTTTTAAGAAGTCGAAGAGGGGTGCTGTACTTTGGATTAGGACGATTATGTTTCCAAATTCCACCAAATCACCAATAATTAGGAAGCGGCAAAAGCTTAGTTTGTGCAGATAAACCTGCATCATTGCAAAGCTGCTGCTGCTGAACTACTGAAAACCCTCTCGACTCGATATCTTGTATCGATATCCAGAAACCTTATTTATACAAAAATAAGGTGAGTGGGCTAAGCGGCAAGAACTATTCTGTTTTCGCGGCATCGAATGGGGACAAGTTGAGGACATGTATAGTTGCTAAAAAGAATCTTAACCTAATCCTTCTGTCCAATTACAGTAGAGGTGATATAACCACGGTACGGATGGAAGAAGGTCGGAGCAAACCCAGGCAAGTTCATTCAGGATCTAGTGGATGAACTAGGGAGCATAGGCTGGGTAGTCCATGGATGCCCACCACTTCCACTGGGGAAGCAGTGACACAAACGCCAGAGGTGAGTACATTTTCAATTTTATTTTAAAAAATAATTTAAGAATTTGTAAAATAGATTAAGGGGGGAAGTCATTAACATAACACTAACCAACATGGACGACTCCGATGTAGAGAATTGGTAGGTATCGGAAAATTGCTCCTTTTCGGATTACAAGATGATCCTATTTCAGATATCTATACCCGGGGTAACACAAAGCCCCCATAGAAATTCCAGGAGAACGGATTGGGGTAAATTCGAATCTCTGACGGCTTCAAAACTATGTGGAAGTTATACTCTCCACACAGTCAAGGAAGTCGAGAGAGCTGTGGATTCCCTAACTAAACCCTTCCTGACGAGCTATGAAGACTCGTGTCCAATCACCTATCCGGGGTAGAAATCTCAACCGGTGTGGTGGACCAAACAATTAGCCAATCTGCGTAAATCAGCAAGGAAATCCTACAATAAAGCCTGTAAGACGAAACTCAGTACGGATTGGGATGCCTATAAGGTCATTTTTAATAAGTACAAGAGTGAAATCATGAAAGCTAAGCGAAATTCTTGGGTTAGTTTCAGTGAGTCAATAGAGGTAGTTAGTGAAGCTACCAGCTTTCGTAAGATACTATCCAAGGACCCCAAATCCATAGGTAGTATTAAACGTAGCGATGGTTCCTGGACTAACTCCGGATTAGAGACTCTGGATCTGTTGTCAGGGGTTCATTTTCCCGGTTGTGCTGAATTCGACGGAGTCTTGCAAGCAAGTCACAGTCGATTCCGAACTGTCGAGGATGAACAGCTGATTGACAGAATACTTAACCACACAAGAATTAGGTGGGCGATCAACAGTTTCCAGCCTTATAAATCACCGGGACCGGATGGTATTATACCGGCAATGCTACAGAATGTGGCTGAGGTGGCGCTATCAATCCTGGTAGATATTTTCAAGGCTTGTTTACTGTTATCGTACATACCTAGTCTGTGGAAGGAGGTAAAGGTGACCTACATCCCCAAAGCGGGGAAGCCAAGTCACACTCTACCAAAGGACTACAGACCAATTAGTCTTTCTTCCTTTCTTTTAATTAGAACACAATTAAACCTCAATAACATCAGCAAATCACAACATGCCTACACTAAATGCAAATCAGTGGAGACTGCCCTGCATGAGGAAATCTGTTAACAGAGGCACTCCGCAGGGAAGAGTTCTCTCACCCCTGTTATGGCTTCTGGTAATAAATGAAATACTTGTGTGCTTCGACGGGCTGAAGACCAAGGTAGTTGCCTATGCTGATGATGTGGTTGTGCTGATAAGTGGCAAATTCTTACCAACCCTGTCTGAGCTCATGCAAAGAGCTTTGGTACAACTTGCAAGCTGTGCCCCGAACAATGGTCTAGAAGTAAACCCAGAAAAACAGAGCTTGGACTATTCCTTAAGAAACCCAAAATTCCCGATTTCAGGCCTCCAATCCTGAACGGGGTGGCCCTGGAACTTTCACGGAAGCAAAATACCTCGGCAATATTCTGGGCCATCGCTTGACATGGAAAAGGAATATCGAGGAGCGAGCGAAGAAAGGACTCATGTCACTTTACTCCTCCATGGTCTTGTCCATACTTACCTATGGGGGGCTGGTTTGGTGGCAAGCTCTTGGGAACAAAGCGTTACTCTCCAGACTATCAAGTGTACAAAGAACTGCGTCATTGCTGATTACCGGACGTATTAAAAATACTCCTCAGGCTTCTTTAAACGTCATCTTGGATTTCCAACCTCTAGACATCCTAATCCAGTTTCAGCCGGCGAGAACTGCTTTCAGACTTCGGGAGTCAGGATCTTGGCTTGGTTCATACTTCGGACACTCGAATGTGCTAATAGGTATGAGATAGATATTGTGGAACATCTGCTTTGTTGGTGCCCTTATTGCAAACAAGAAGATACTGAACACTGGGTAGATATTGGATATACACTCTGACCTTCCTGTCTAACATATATCGCATTGTTCTACTCAACTTTGGCAAATAACTTTCATGGCTTGGCAAGGGTCCTTCACTACTTAATACAAATTTCTTCTATTTTCCAGTACAATATCATCTCTACCTCGGCATCAAACTTATCTCAACTGCACCTCATCATCATCTTATCATCTCTACCCTATCATACTCATGTTACTGTACCACATCAACATCCTCACATCTTTAAATCTGCAACTAAAACCTACACAGGATGAACACAATGGACCAACGGTCTCCGAGTGATGGCTGCGCTTCCTTAAACCTTACCTAACCTAACATATGTACAGAAGACCCCTATTCTTGTATAGAAGACGCCTTATATTTATAAAATACCATTTTGGAGGGACTTCTATGTATGGGAAACCTTTTAGAAGGCCCTCTTAAGAATTGCCACATTTTTTGGCAAACAACGTCGTGCAAAAATTTTATCATATTGTAACTTCTTGAAATGTTGCAGCTGCAATCATCAAAGACCGCACTTAATCAAACTGCAGCATCCTATTGAAATTCAAAAGAAAATTTTGGCAAAATAATTTATGAAATAAAAATACAACTAAATACGAGGACAATTCAGAAACTTCTTAGCCTAGCACAAAAAGCGCGGTATAAACAGAAAAAAGTTAAGTGTTTTGAAAACTTCCATCTCTGTTATGGACAAATGTTAAATTTTGTTTCGATCTGGCAACTCCTTCATATAGAAACAGATGTTCAAAAAAGACGCATCCGCAATTTTTTTACAATGGAAAAATTAGAAATGCCTGCGTGGGTTGCTGAATTTAAACGTGGTCGTACAAGCATTGAAGCTGAACCACGTAGTGGACGTCCAAAAACATCAACAACAACAGAAATTGTAGCCAAAGTGCATGATATGGTATTAAATGATCGACGAATAAAAGTGCGTGAAATTGCTAATATCATGGGCATCTCAAATGACCGAGTCCATTTAATTTTGCATGAAGAACTACAGATGAAAAAGCTTTCTGCAAGATGGGTGCCGCATTTCTTAACTTGTTTGGTTGGATCGTTTTAAGCGAAATAAAATGTATTTTAAGCGTCGTTTCATAACTGTTGATGGGATATGGATCCACCACTATACTCCAGAGACAAAAGAACAATCCAAACAATGGACTGAAGCTGGAGGAAGTGCCCCAAAGAAGGCAAAAACAATTCAATCGGCTGGTAAGGTTATGGCAACGGTTTTTTTTGGTTTTCGAAGGTATTTTATTGATTGACTATCTGCAAAAGGGTAAAACAATAAATTCAGAGTACTATTGCAACCTTTTGGATCAATTAAATGTACAAATTCCAGAAAAATGTCCTGGCTTACAACACAAAAAAATAATTTTTCACCAAGACAACGCACCAGCGCACAAGATTGTTTTAACAATGGCTAAAATCAACGAATTAAAGTACGAGTTGCTTGACCACCCACCTTATTCTCCTGACGTAGCTCCCAGTGACTTTTACTTGTTCCCAAATCTAAAAAAAATCCTTGTTGGCAAGCGTTTTACCTCAAATGAAGATGCAATTACAGCTGTAAACCACTATTTTGCAGACCTTAAGGAAAACTATTTTAATCAAGGGATAGAATTGCTATAAAAGCGTTGGACTAAGTGTATTGAAGTTTCAGGAGATTATATTGAAAACTAAAAATATTTTTGAAAAACTAACTATTCTCTTTCATTGATAGGCTAAGAAGTTTCCGAACCGCCCTCGTACATATAAGAAAAACCAATGGTTGCGTATAAGTATTGACGATACTTATACGCAACCTACAAACCTTTAAAAATAATCGTAGAAACTCATTTTTTTCCTTTTTAAGAACCACACTTTACACAAAACTGTTTTTCCAGGCTCTTTCTCGAAAAATATTCCTGAAAAATTTATTAACATCTTTACATAAAATATTTTTCTTATTAAATTTTCAGTAAAACAAGATCAAACCCCTTTCTCTTATCTTCACCTATGCCCATATTTCTCGACATTAATAATGATTTCTCAATTCGTAACATTTACTCAAGCTATGTTAGCACGTGCAATTCCAAACCACAAAAATTGAGAACATTCATTCAAATACTTGCACTGACATTCAGTTCTTTAAATCTGTTTTCTGTATGCCACTTTCACTATTCCATTGTGCTGCCCAAAAATTTAAGATCATAAAAGAAATAAAATATTGTACACACGCAGCGCAACCATCCAACAGAATGCTCCTAAAAATATTCTCACTAAAACCTGTGCTTTCAATTCTCAGTATTCTATTTTATTTGTTCTTCATACATAAGCGTTGTTCCAATTTTCGTTGGAATTTCCACAGATTGCAATGGCAGTTTGAGCAACTTGTTGCAAGGCTTTGTTTTAACCAGAATAGAAATGTGATAATGAAGAGAAACCCAGAATTGTTCTTAATTTAATTAGCTCTGCTTAAAGGTCTCTTCTGTATGACCTCTCCTCTAAAGGAGTCTTCTGTAGATAGACGCCCCTCTATATTCTTATATACATAAAAGTTCCTCTAAATAGGTTTTGTTTACATTGAAGCCTTTCTAAAGGAGTCCTATCTAAATAAAAGTCCCTCTAAAGGAGATCATCTCTAAATAAAAAATTATCTAAAGATATAGCTTTTACATGTAGATATCTTTCTAAAGGAGTCTTGTTTAAATAAAAAGAAGCCCCGCTGTATTTATAAAAGATCCTCTATATGGGTTGTCTAAGCTTATTCGCCGATCTCAAGGTGCATTCTGGACAAGACGCCGCCTAGCGGTTCCTTCTATAAATTGAAAGCCTTGTGAATGCTTCTACAATAAATTGTGGAGTTGGGCAATCTAGTTCAATTGAACGATCCGGATCACTATCTCGTTCAATGGACACCGGTAATTTATTTGACAAAACTGCGTATACTTAATTTTACACGTTTGTTTTTATGATGTTAACGAGATTGCCCAACTCTAATAAATTGAAAACCTTCTAATGGAATTTTCATCAAAGTCTGGGAGCGTTTTATTACTGACAACATTCATACGCACCCGTTTGCAACTTTATGACTTTTTCCGATTTCAATAGATTGTAATGTTGGAATTTTTCTCACTCCTCCTTACACTTATGGACCATGGTTTTTATACCCATTTAAATGTTCCATTTGATGCCACTAGTGAAATAATGGCAAAATTTTTTGCAGCTGATGTTGAGCCAGCAGCATTGAACCATTAGCGTAACATTTATTACAAACTATCACAAATATAACACAACGGATAAAATATGTGGATAACAAACAACCTCTTGAAAATAAAATAAACTACCAGCGGTAGCAATCAACAAAAACAATGGTAACAACTTTATTGGCAAATAACAACAAACACCATTGAATTACAACTTTCCGTGTTTTTATTAACACACAGAAGACTACAAAAACAATTCTACGGGTTTACATGTTTAACATCAGCATCCACTAAATTTATTTAAGCAGTAAAATACAAAAAGCTAGAACTAAATCCCAAACAAAACGAAAAATCCCATGGTCAAACACACAACGAAAACTTTGCATTAAAGCACAACAAAAAGACACAACACACACACAAGAGCATAGAAAGCAGCAACGGAAAAAGTGGCAAACGGAAATGAACATATAACTGAAACCAATGAACTGAGTCTTTGAATGCCACTACTATGCGGAATTGTTTGGCTGTGGAATGCCATGCTGTTTGAGGGGCTACACTAATACTTCATTTTGATCCGATAGTGTTGCAATCACGTAATTTAAACATTGTAGTTTGTCTTCATCTATGGTTTTCGTTGTCTACATCTCCCTCTCCCTCTTTCACCGTGCTATTCATTCCTAACTTTGTAGCAAATAGCTGATGTTGAACTCATTTACAGCTGGACAAAAAGAAGAATGATGAAACAATTGTAAAATAATCTAAAGCAAATGTGACATTACCGAATCATTGTGGAGCTGTTTGGAAGAGTTAGAAATACAATTTAGAGACATAAAGTTACTGTTACAATGAAGCAGAAGAACGATGTTTTTCTACTCCATTCATTGTTTATATATTTTTTAAATAAAAGTTTTATTTGTTTTAGAGTAAGTGGCATTTTTCATAGGAAGATGACCCAGGGACCAATTGTATATTAATTAAGACAAAGCAATAGGATAGAGTAGCGTATGACTATGAGCACCACTCATACTCTTCACTAGAGATAGAAAAATATGGGTTTCAATGGAAATTAAAGCAAAGAAACCAACTTCATATTTATGAAGATATATGTGTAAAATGTTCAGAAGGGCGCATGATACTTTTACGCTAATTTGGAAAAGGTATCCTTAGGAGGACTTCTATAAGTAAAATTCATTCTTAATGGGGATGTTTTGTAAAAAAAATAACAAGAAAGCCAAGGCTATAGTCGGACGGGGCGGACCACAAAATCAAAATTTCTTTATGGAACAAATAAAATTCTCGTGCATGGTGCGCCTTAACTCACTTTAAATGAAAGGTGCTTTTATCTGGGAAGCTTTTGCGGATTTTGAAACCACAATGTTCATAGATGAGATAAACCAAAAAAAAAAAAAAAAAAAATCGCCGGAGGGATTTTCAAATAAATTGCATTCAAACTTCACATTTTTAGGGTTTTTTAAGATTTACACGTTTTGGCTTGGAAACCGGAAGTCCTATCTAAATGGGATTAGAGAAAATATTGTAGCTGTGAAAATTCTCTACAAGACTGGCCTTTATGATATTTTCCGAGGTTTTACAAATTTTTAAAATAGAAGTTCAAATTGGTACAATGTACTGACTGCATCGCTACCTTCTGAAACAATGTCATGTACGGTGCCCTTAACTAACTTCAAATGAAAACCGCTGACACCTGGGAAAATTTTTGCGGAACCGGAAACATCAATGTTCAAAGATAAGAAAAATCCGAAAACAAGAAAAATTCACTGGAGGGGTTTTTAAATAAATCGCGGCCAAAATTCACTTTCATAGGTTTATGTTGGGTGTTCAGGATTTTGCTTGGAAACGGCTTAAAGAAACTGTTATAGCGCTGAAAATCCTCTACAACATCCTCGTTAGTCCCATTTCGATAAGACTTGCCGTTTTCAAGCAAAATCTTGAAAACTTAATATAAACCTAAAAATGTGAACTTTGATCGCAATTTATTTAAAAATTCCTTCAGCGATTAAGGCATCGTATCACACCAAGCTTAAATAATAATATAACAATTGTTTCACAAACATCCCACAAGGGACCAGGGAGACTTCTCTCATGTCAATGAGTGATTGCACCCCGATTTATATTCGCTCAACTTATCTCCAAATCCGAACGGCGTGTCCTAAGACACCACTCGTTGAGAAGTTTTACATGGCTGAAATACTCAGAAAATGTCGCCAGAATCACTGAAGGGTATTTTGCCACCATTGAAAATTTGATGTTGTCTGGCTGGGGAATCGTTTTAAAAAATGTGGCAATGCAACCCATGCTGCAATGTATGTATAAAAATCCAATTGGACAATTAATACGCTAGGGCACCATGTAATTTGCAATAATGCAAAAACTGGGAATGGGAAAATGTGGTTCTCTACACAAAACCCATTATATATTAGAGAATAGGCCCCTTTATCTAGCAGACACGTTATTGCAATTTGCATCAGGAGGAAAGGTTAGTAGTTTCTATACCATCAGCCTTTAGGCTAGAAAGGGTATACGAGTGAATATAAAAAAAATGTAGTTTCCATGAAGCCAAGGTTTGCATTATTATAATACGCGAACTATTGCAATTCACCAGTAACTATGACCATGGCTAGATCAATTCAAGTGTTTTTGAACAAAGCTCAAAAATTTGGCAAAATAATTTAATTTGCGTGGAAGTTATGACCGCGTAAATAAATAAAAATAGGAAAAAAAACGTTGAAGCTAACGTTTTCTTGTGAATGAAAAAACTGACACATCACTCGCGGTTTTGCGAAGACAGCGGTTTAAAAAATTTAGTGGCATGGGAGCTGTATCCGATTTATCCCAAAAATAGTGTGTGATGCTACATCCACGGTTCTTGGTGGATTTGATCGAAATAGGATTAGATCGATGTATTTTTCCACGGTTGGTAGTGAAATAGGATGCGCATAAAAAGTGTATGCACCTTGTGCAAATTATAAGCGTTATACAGATTGTTGCACACTAAACTGCAGACGACGCTACATCTTAGCGGCCAAAGTAAATCCTGGCAAATGTGTACAAATTAAAAGAGAAGAATTCGCCGTATTGATAAACCGCATGCGCATCAAGCGATTTTGAGGATTTCGCGATTTAGACGCATTTCAAATGATACAGTTTTATTTGAAGATTATACCCCATTCAAAGGAACTCAACATTTATTTGAACGTTTGAACGTTTCCGCTAGATGTTAGCGTGTACTCGAGAAGTGATTAGAATAAAAAATGTGATTTTTTGCGTGAAATTTAACTGAAATAGAAGAATAACTCCGAACAAATTTTCTTACATTTCCTTCAACTAACTCATAAAAAAATTTGAAAAATATTTTCTCTTACAAAAATTTTATAACTTCCCTCAATTTAATTTTTTTGTTTTTGCTAAAATGTGCCAACCGCTAAACAGATTTCTATATTTTTGGTTCCATTTGAATCGTCGCGATGTTTAGATTACGCACATATTTTTAAAATATTTTTCCGATGCATAAACAGCTTAAATTTTAATAAAACAAGTTGCAAGCAAGCAACTTTTTTAATTCTTTCTTAATTTCCGCGAAAATTTACAACTTTGTCACTTATGTTATGGGACCTCAGTAAACATATAGTACGTAGGAAACCCTTAATTAACGATGTTTCGCAATATAATGAGTAGCGTTGTTTTAAGATTTATTTCTTATTATCAGAATTAAAACCGCAATATCTTTTGCGCGCAACAACCAAAATTAGTATCTCGAACAGATTTGAGAATCGGAATTTTTTCCCAAAATTAAAAATTTTTTTTTTATTTTTTTTATGGAAAACTAAAAGAATTTGATATTTCCTCATATACACTTTGATAAGACCAAAAATGTGCCTCATCGAAATAATGGTTTTATACTCCAAGTATATTTGGACGAAATTCGATTCAAACCAAGTTTTGCTCTAAGATGGGCCATATCGTTCCACTCCTTCGGGTACCTTCCCCACAAAAGTTCAAAGTTTGTGTGTAAAATTATGTGAAATTATGTGAACAATCGATTTGGTCCAAACTTTGCATATCGTATTATTCCCGGGTTCGAATATGGACTATATTGGTGCACTCCTTCGGGTACCTCCCACACAAAATTCGGATAAAGTGAAGTTAAAGAGCTCCCCTCGCATCGTTTTAAAATTTTTTTTGGTAACTTGTCCTTACGGCTCCCTTTACGACGGTATAATCTATCTAATCTTTACCAACTCTTGGTTTTTCCTTTTGATGTTAATTTGTTGTTAATTATCGCAGTTATGACATCATTTTTATAATAAGTTAAGGGGGTATTATTTGGTAACGTCAATGACAAACAAGAAGTATTAACCGTTTTCTTCTCCCCCAGATTTTATGAAACAAAATTACAAAGTGATATGCTTCATTAATTCAAGTCCTTACTTACTTTACTTACTTAGATGGCTTTTGTATTAAACAGAACGTCTTGTTCCATAAGCCGAACTAAGAATAGATTTCCAAACGCACCGATCTTTTACTTTACTTCTCCAATTTGGATGCCATTTTCTGTGATATCTTCTTCAACTTGGTCTTTCCATCGGAGTTTTGGCCTTCCCTTGGGGCGTATACCGTCGAGTGGCTTGTATTCAAATGCCTTTTTGGCGGGGGCATCTTTATCCATCCTGCTGATATGGCCAAGCCAACGCAATCGTTGTAATTTGATACGTTTTACTATATCGATGTCGGTCGGCTGGTATAGCTCGTGGTTCATACGACGTCGGTATTCACCGTCAACGCATATTGGTCCATAAATCTTTCGAAGAATTTTTCTCTCAAACACACCAAGTTCTGCCTCATCTGCTTTCGCAAGTACCCATGCTTCAGATCCATACATAAGTACGGGTAGCATCAGTGTCTGGTAGAGCGTAAATTTTGTTTGACTAGAGGTGGTTTTACATTTAAACTGTTTACTTAGACCAAAGTAGCATCTGTTGGCCAATATTATTCTTCTTTTGATTTCAAAACTGATGTTGTTCGTTTTATTTATGGCGGTGCCGAGGTAAATAAAGTCATTTACTACCTCAAAATTGTAGTTCTGAACATCAACAGTTGGTCCGAGTCTACTGGACGTCTTGCGTGTTGATACCATAAACTTTGTCTTATCGCCGTTGACTGCCAGACCCACTTTGGCAGACTCTTTTCCAATTTTTGCAAAGGTGGCTGTTACGGATCGAGTTGATCGACCTATTATATCAATATCGTCTGCGTCTGTATCGGTATATACATTCGATTCTCGTATGACCTTTTCCAATAGAATGTTAAATAGGTCACACGATAGGCTGTCATTTTGCCTGAAACCTCGTTTCGTTTCAAAAGGTTCCGAGAGGTTCTTTCCTACTTCAACAGCTGATCTTGTATTAGCCAATGTCATCCTGCATAATCGTATAAGTTTTGCAGGGATACCAAACTCAGACATGGCTTGAAACACCTTTGATCTAATTGGGCTGTCGAAGGCGGCCTTATAGTCGACGAACAGGTGATATGTTTCGATCTGTCTTTCGTGGGTCTTCTCCAGTATTTGGCGCAGTGTGAAGATTTGGTTATTTGTCGATTTACCAGGTCTAAAACCGCATTGGTATGACCCGATTATTGCATTAACCATGGGTTTTAAACGTTCACACAGCACACTCGACAGCACTTTGTATGCGATTGGGAGCAGACTTATGCCTCTGTAGTTTGTAGACACCTTCTTGTCTTCTTTCTTGTGTACGGGACATAGGAGGCTGCCAAATTTCGGTAATTAACTGATGCATACTCCTTATCAACATTTCGCCACCGGTCTTGAACCACCAGCTCCTGCTGCTTTATTGTTTTTCAGCCGATTAATTGCTGTCATGACCTCCCTGTGGCTAGGTGGAAGACATTCAACGTCGTCGTTTGCGATAGGTTCTGGTGTATCTTCATCGCCGCCCATATTTGATACTAAGAGCTTCATGAAATGCTCCTTCCAGATCCTCAGTACGCTAACTGTATCAGTTACCAGATTCCCTTCATGGTCTTTGCAGGAGAATGTGCCTGCACCATATCCTTCAATCTGGTGTTTTACACTCTGGTAAAATTTGCGGACTTCATTCTGACTCCTGAACATCTCTACTTTCTCACGCTCACGTTTTTCTTGCTCTTTCTTTTTTCTTCTGAAAATACGCTTCTCCTCTCTCCTCTTCTCTTGATATTTTTCTTTCGCACTTCGTGTTGCTACTGAATGCAGGGTTGCACTGTATGCCGCGTTCTTTTCTTCAGTAGCCTTACGACACTCCTGATCGTACCATAGATTTTTAGGTGGTGGTTTTTGGTACCCAAGCACAGATTTTGCGGCAGTTTGAAGTGAGTGGGCTATTCTTCGCCACCGCGCTTCCACATTATCGGGGCAAGCAGTTCCGTCTTCCAGCATGTGAGTCAGTTGAGCGAAATAGGCTTGTGCTATCTGTTGTGTTTGCAGCTTCTCGACATCCAGCTTCCGTCCCGTGTTAGATCGCACTTTTGGCGCAACATTAAGGCGAGTGCGTACCTTCGCGTAATCGTTTGTTATTTTTACGTCTGCCCGGTTCCATCGCACTTTCTGTAAGGCGATAATATCAGCATTGTACTTGTCAAGTACATCCGCCAGTGCGCAAATTGCACCTGCTCTGTAGAGAGTCCTGACATTCCAGGTGCAGATTCGCAGATCATGGTCCTTAAAACTTTTGCGGGGTTCGTCAACTTTAGAGGGGTTTGTTTTTCTTCTTTTTTTTTTTGTTTTTTCATAGTAGGCGGTGTTTTGACGGGGTGAGTTACTAGCCCAACCCAAGTTTTTAACGTTCTTATGGGTGAACGCGCGGCACATGTTAGCTCACTACCTTCAAGGGATGTTAAAGGCAGCTCCCCAGGTGACACCACGGGGAGGTCAGTGTCCACTTGAGATAAAAGAGGGACCAAGATAAATCCTTGGCTTTGCCATGTTAAAGCCGGTCAAGACCGTTGCTTGGTATCACTCATCCCCTACGTCACCCAATTCAAGTCCTTAGCCACTTAAAATTAAATTTGTTCTTAGTTGCCTGAAAGTATGCAACATATATGTTTAATATTTTTGCCTGAAATCACACAAAATCGATATATGAAATGATTTTTGTGTTCGTACAATTTATTTTAATTAAGCTTGATCCACATATTTCAATTCAGTTAAGTCGATACTCAGCTGTTGGAAAAAATAACCTCTTTATTGCAAAAATATTTCAGCGGTTTTTATGCACTCTCTCCACTAGAGTGTGTGTTAACTTTTTACACTTAACAAGTATGTAGTATTATTAATACTTGACACGTTAACATGTTTGTGTCAAGTGTTTTACAATAATCAATGTTTCAAAAGTTAATGCGATAGGTAAAGTGTTTATTGAGGTTGATAGCAATGATGATAGGGGTGGGTGGAATGCACTTTTAAGCCATGAATGGAAACATGTTTTATTATTTAAGGTTATTGGAAAAAATGCTGGTAAACCAGTGAAGAAGATTATTATTTGTTCTCAAGTATAGGAAAAGCTGACTGAAACTCTCTGGTGATTGAATAATAATTTGTAAAGATTTGCTTTTGAACAAATTATTGGAATAGTTTTCTTCTACTTTAAAGCTTGCTTGCTCAAGCAAAACTGAAAAAAATTTGCCATGTACATGGTGTGGTAAACGGATTGAATGTGAGCTCAAAGATTTTCGAATATTTTTATACATATCATGTGGTTAACACCTAATGATTAATTAAGTTATGTGCAACTTCCATCTTTATATCCTACAACACAATGTGGAAAGGGTATTATAATTTTGTTTTTAAGAAAATTCATGTAACACAGCGAAATATTCATATCTCGACTAGATAAAGCGATTTTGAGATGTGTGTGCATCCATCTGTCCGTCCATTAAAAATTCTAATCAAGCTCCAGGCCGCTATTATATACCAATCGTTGAAATAGTATTTAGCGGGTGAAATTGACCATAATTTGTTGTCGGAAAAATATCTATATATAATTTTTGGGGCATATTTTAAATTCTCTGCGAAGCGTTGCCATGACTTAAAACTACTGTCAAGTGCCAAGAAAATTAACTAAATCATAAATTAAATACCTTCATATTCCACAAAAGCATGATTCGTATTTCCTTCCTTCATTCCCTTGTTTTTCCTCCCATCTCCTTTCACGACCTTTTCCTCAAATTTAACAGACTGTCATAGTCTTCAATAAGTCTGATGTGGCTGCAGCATACAGCAATATTTTGGCAACATAGACTGCTGGAAACGAATGTTGTGTCTCTTTTCAGTTGCAGACACACTTTTCGCGGTACCTCACATATCGCAACCCTCCAAACATTTTCTATCGCTTGCTTGACGCAAAAGTCACTGAAAACGGATTGTTGTGTCTACTGCGACAGTCGCATTTGTTTCCGAAAAGACAAAAATGACTAAAGAAACTGTTCCACTTATGCGGTCCAAACTCTATTTTCGCTTCCGTCACTGTTGTATGTTTCTTATGCGATTCAGTTGGAGTATCGGAAGCGGGGCACTTTGAGTGTGCATTAGGTACTCATGCAGATACCGTTTACGAAACTTTCAGTAGTGACGGAACCGACAGTATTTCTAAAAGGCTATTTAGTTTTTTTATTGTTTATTCAAACATATTTGAATTTAATGTTAATGCTGTTATAAACGATGCATTTTATTATAAAATTGCTCAAAAAAGTAACAATTTTTATAATACAATGCACCTTTTATAACCGCATTAACATTGAATTCAAATGAATAATAATACGTTTGATTTTCTTTTTTATAGAAGTTATTTTCATTTAAATTTTTGTATCAAGTTTTGCTAACAGTACGTCACAAGAACTGAAGAAATCACGTCAATCAACTCATGTTTTTTCTACTTATTTTCTTTCATTACAATTCGCTTAACTGTTTGCAAGATAAATAGTTTTTGTAATCCTGCCACTATTGTTTTGAAAACATTACTCTCTATAATAGAGAGTAGTATCAATACTCCAGACTTTAAGTATTTGTTTTTGTTTTTATACCCTCCACCATAGTATGGAGGGTATATTAAGTTTGTTTTTCCGTTTGTAACGCATTGAAATACTCATTTGCGACCCTATAAAGTATATATATTCTTGATCAGGGTAAAATTCTAAGTCGATCTGAGCACGTCCGTCCGTCTGTGGTAATCACTCTAGCATCCACAAAAATGGAGATAGGACGCTGAAATTTTGGGAAAATGCGTCTTTTGTTTGCAGGCAGGTCAAGTTCGATGATGGGCTATATCGGTCCACGTTTTGGTATAGCCCCCATATAACGGTACCCCCCGATTTACGGTATTTTGACGTTTTTAGCTACATTTTCAGACCGATTTGGCTATAATTTGACATTTAGGGTTCTTAAGTGGCAGTAAACATATATTACAAAACTTGTGGACATAGGTCCACGTTTTGGTATAGCCCCCATATAACGGTACCCCCCGATTTGCGGTATTTTGACGTTTTTAGCTACATTTTTAGACCGATTTAGCTATAATTTGACATTTAGGGTTCTTAAGTATCAATAAACTTATATAAAAAAAGTTGTTGACATAGGTCCACGTTTTGGTATAGCCACCATATAACGGTACCCCCCGATTTGCGGTATTTTGACGTTTTTAGCTACATTTTCAGACCGATTTGGCTATAATTTGACATTTAGGGTTCTTAAGTGTTAATAAACTTATATATTAGAAGTTGTGGACATAGGTCCACGTTTTGGTATAGCCCCCATATAACGGTACCCCCGATTTGCGGTATTTTGACGTTTTTAGCTACATTTTCAGACCGATTTGGCTATAATTTGACATTTAGGGTTCTTAAGTGTTAATAAACTTATATATTAGAAGTTGTGGACATAGGTCCACGTTTTGGTATAGCCTCCATATAACGGTACCCCCCGGTTTGCGGTATTTTGACGTTTTTAGCTACATTTTCAGGCCGATGTAGCTATAATTTGACATTTAGGGTTCTTAAATGTCAATAAACTTATATAACGAAAGTTGTGGACATAGGTCCACGTTTTGGTATAGGCTCCATATAACGGTACCCCCCGATTTACGGTATTTTGACGTTTTTAGCTACATTTGCAGACCGATTTGGCTATAATTTGACATTTAGGGTTCTTAAGTGGCAGTAAACATATATAACAAAACTTGTGGACATAGGTCCACGTTTTGGTATAGCCCCCATATAACGGTACCCCCCGATTTGCGGTATTTTGACGTTTTTAGCTACATTTTTAGACCGATTTAGCTATAATTTGACATTTAGGGTTCTTAAGTATCAATAAACTTATATAACAAAAGTTGTGGACATAGGTCCACGTTTTGGTATAGCCCCCATATAACGGTACCCCCCGATATACGGTATTTTGACGTTTTTAGCTACATTATCAGACCGATGTAGCTATAATGTGACATTTAGGGTTCTTAAATGTCAATAAACTTATATAACAAAAGTTGTGGACATAGGTCCACGTTTTGGTATAGCCCCCATATAACGGTACCCCCGATTTACGGTATTTTGACGGTTTTAGCTACATTTTCAGACCGATATAGCTATAATTTGACATTTAGGGTTCTTAAGTGTAACTTAACTTATATAACAAAAGTTGGGGACCTAGGTCCACGTTTTGGTATAGCCCCCATATAACACGTTTTTATCTACATTTTCAGACCGATTTAGCTATCAATTGATATTTAGGGTTCTTAAATGTCAATAAACTTATATAACTAGTGGACATAGGTCCATGTTTTGGAATAGCCCCCATATAACGTTACCGCCCGATTGCAGGTATTTTGAGAATTTTACCAACAAGTTTTAACCGAATTATCTGTAATTTGAACATTTGACATTTGAAATTCTTAGTGGTCACCACACCTCTCCACCAAAAATTGTCAAGAAAGCCCCCATATAACGGTACCTGCCGATTTTCAGTAATTTGATGATTTTAGCTACAATATTAAACCGAACTAGCAGGTCAGAACTCAGTGGTCAGAACACCCCTCCATCAAAAATTGTCAACATAGGTCCATGTTCGGATATAGCTCCCATGTAACGGTACCTCCCAATTTTCAGAAATTTGACAATTTTAGCTAAAATTTTTAACAGAACTAACTGTAATTTGACATTTGAAGGTTGTAGTGGTCACCACACATCTGCATCAACAATCTTCAACATAGCCCCAATATAACGATACTTCCCGATTTTCGGTACTTTGAGGATTTTACTTAAAATGTTTAATCGAACGTAGGACCGTGTTTTTGTATAGCCCCAAAACAAACCTCCCGATTTTCCGTACCTTAGCTTTATTTTTTGGACGAACTTTCTGTAATTTGAAATTTAAAAGTCAACAAAAATTCTGCAACAAAAATTTTTCATTTAACTTCATATTTTCGTATAGCCCAGATACCTCCGAACTAGCTGTTAATGACATTTGAAGTTCCCACGTTATGTACCGATCTTCGATATTTTGAGGATTCTAGCTAAATTTTTTAACCGAATTAGGAGTTATTTGACATTAAAGGCTCCCATCAAAAACTGTCAACATAGGCTCATGTTTTATTATAACCCCTATATAACAGTACTTCCCAATTTCTAGCCCACCAAAAATTGTCAACAGTTAGATATAGGCACCATAAAAAAGGGCCTCCCGACATTTTAACGTACTCACTTAAAGTTGGGGACAGGAATGAATATTTTATGGTGGAGGGTATGAAAAGTTCGGCCCGGCCGAACTTAATGCTTTTTTACTTGTTTCAAAATAGTCTGGCTTATTTTTTTTTTTGTTTTTGTACAACATAAAGTGTCGCTTTTTATAAAACTGTAAGTCGCGCAGTTGTGACCACATACGGATAAAAAAGCGATAACAACATATTTGTTCTTGTAAATAGACAACATTCGCATTTTTAACCGAAGGCAGGCACTTTACGGAGACGCATTTACTGAGAGAAGATATATTTAACTTCCAAATGTTTGGAGGGAATGTGCTTAGCATAACTACTACACATATAAACAAACACATACACTCCATACATTTATATGGAAAAATTTTTGCTATTATGAAGAAACGTTTCCGTTGAATTGTTTAATGTTTTTGTTTATATAAGCACGATTGTTTGCTAGAAGAATGACAACGATGCAGAGGAGAGTGGAAGAACAGGAAGTTTGAGGAATTTTGCCAGAGTAAATCTGGAATTTAACAGATTTTTAAATGCATGTACGTCATTGATTTTTGGCATGTAATAGGTTGTAATGGAAATTTAAAAGGATATATTGCATTAGAGTGGTTTTAAAAAATCGATGTCGGATTTCTTTATGTGGCACCCTCCTTAAATATTTAGTTTTGTTAAAAAATAAGATTCCCAAAGTTTGAGCTCAATCGGAATATGTTAACACGTGCCACTGGGACTAATATTAAAATCTGACCCGATTTTCAAATTTTTTTGTACGAGAATTGGCAGAATTTGCAGAGGAAACCACGGGCTAAAAAATGGTTCACGTTTCCGTAATGCCAGAACAATCGAAAGACTTGGACTTGTAAAAAAGTTTGGATATTGTTACAATTGTTTGGCCCACACGCATTCCCAAGGGTCATGTTTCACCACAACAGGGTGCGGATATTGCGGTGAAAAACATCATTCTTTGCTACATTCTCACAGAAGGCTCAGAGAGGGCGTAGTTGAAGGGCGTAATAAGACGAAAGTTCCGCAAGATCCCGGAACGTCAACTAGTAAAAATAGAAAATCACCTCCGAAGTCTCGTCCTGGTTTACGTCCACAAACACCTGCTACATTCTTACAGCAATTCTAAAACAGAACGTGGCCACATTGCTACCAACCACCGTCGTCAAAATTCAAGCAAAGGACGGCGAACAATATGTAAGATGTTTACTTGACTGTGCATCGCGTATGAGCTGCATATCCCAAAAATGTGCAGAAAAATTGGGGCTAACGACTTTGGAATTAGGTAGCGAAACTATATGCACATCGACGCTTATTTATGTCGCAGATCGGTCCCACAGAATTGATGTGACTCTAAGGGTTCATACCAGAATCAACACATACAATACCAAAGGAGTCTCTCCCTAACTCACTTATGTCGTACTTCTCCTACTTCATCCTGGCTGACAATAATTTTCACAAAGCAGCTTCTATTGATTTAGTCCTGGGCGTAGATTTTTACTCCCGAAAAATTCGTGACGGAGTTTATGTTCGAAATGGGCTTTCAACAGCACAAAGCACCTTATTCGGGATTATCGTGTACGGACTGTACTCACACCAAAATAAGTAACACTCTTTACAACAATTAGTATTATTTTTTTCCATATGAGAACCATGAATTATAACTCTCATCTTCACAAGAATAAGAATTTAAGTTTATAACACCCAAAATGATTCGATAACTGAATTAAAATGCAAAATATTGTATCAAAACCTTTAAAGTAGTATTTAAGTTTAACGGTCTCTTTTTATAACAAAACGTTTATCCTATGATAACGCATAGGATAAACGTTGTGTTCTTTCAGTTAACACTTAAAGAGGGGCCGGAATGTATACGTCCGAACGTAAACCCCTATTTTTTCCCCCAAGTTTTAAGTATTGAATTGTATCTGAAATCTCCGAATTGTTTCTATGTAGAAAACGGCATGGTAATTAGTAATAAGTAGTCTATTTAAGTGAGTTACTTTTTTCTTATCTTTGTACTGCTTCTTAAAAGCCATTTTGAAAAACCTTTTTTAAACCTTGTAAATTTCTTCCTTCTTGTTCGAGCGGTCTAAGACTACACCCCAAAATCTCTGGTAACATAACTTGAAAAGTGAATAAATCCATAATTATGAAGACAATCTCCAATTGTTAGTTTTCATCATACTTGTTGTTTCATATCATATTATTCATATTCAATATTGTCTTGCAAACAACTTGGAAACCACAAACCTAGAACTCTCACCAATTCTGGGGTTTTGTATTTTTGGCTCTCATCAACTGTCATTGCTAACCTCTAGGAACCAGCCCCATTTCTTCTCGAAGGCGTCCATTATACATAAACAAATAGAAAAATAATTTTCAGGTGGTCGTAATATATCGATTAAATTTTATATGCATTTCTGCTGGTACAAGAAGAAAGGTAGGGAAGAATTAAAAACCTGTGGCTATGCCCACTTTTTATCATATAATTACATAGCAACAATTTGCAGTTAGATACCTTTATTGATTTTTATACCCTCAGCCTTTAGGCTAAAGAGGGTATTTACATTTTGATACGACCAAAAATGTGCCTTATCGAAATAATGGTTTTAGACCCCAAGTATGTTTGTACGATATCCGTTTCAAACAATTTTGAGTAGATCTACCAATGTCCGTCCGTCTGTCTGTCTGTCTGTCCGTCTGTCTGGCTGGTGCGCATGATAACTCTTGAACGGATCAATCGATTCGGTTCAAACTTTGTGTATCGAAATATTTTGTTCAGATTCGATTTAAGTTCGAAGATAGGCCATATAGGTCCACTCCTTCATGTACCTCCCCCACAAATGTTCAAAAATTGTCGCAAAACTTGTGCGCACGATAACTCTTGTAGGGAATAACCGATTTGGTCCATACTTTACACATCGTGTAATTTCTACCAAACTTAGATGAGGTTCCAATATGGACTCAATCGGTCCACTCCTTCGGGTACCTCCCACACAAAATTTCGGAAAAGTTCAGTTTAGGACCTGGTCTCTAATCGCTTTGATTTTTGTTTACGCAAGTTGTATTCGCTGTCCTCTATACGACGCTGTAAGTTTCATTAGGGGCAAGTCCATACTTCCTGAGAAAATAGCCAGAAAGTTACAACAAACCCTATGACACCGTGTGTAGTGGTTGGAGCGCAAGATAACTCTCGAACGGATCTGTCGATTCGGTCCAAAATTTGGCATTCGTAATATTTTGTCAAAATTTAGTTCAAGTTCAAAGATGGATTATATCGGTCCTCTCCATCCCGTACCTCCCACACAAAATTTTGGATAAGTTCACTTTATGACCTGCTATTGAATCACTTTGATTTTTGTTGAAGCAACTTACATTCGCTGCCTCAATTACGATGGTAAAAGTTGTTTCAGGGCCAAGTCCATACTTCTTGACAAAACAGCCCGAAGGGTGTAAAAACCCCCTATGGCACCCCCATGGTCTATGTCGGTTCCGCAAAATGTTTGAACTTTAATCATACGACCAAAATTTTGAAACCCCCTAAATACATAATTTTTTTGTGAAAAAAGTGTTTCAATTTGCACAGGCTGAGGGTATATCTCTGTCGGCAAAGCCGACTGATACTTTTTTACTTGTTTTAAATTAAAAAAAAACAAGTGAGCCAAGGCTATAGACGGGTTGGGGCCGACTATGTGATACCCTACACAAATGCGCCTGTGCATAAGCTTTTGACTGGTAAAATTCAAAATATTAAAATTGGGATAACTTAGCGCCTTTGCTCTGAATGTCTTCATTAATACATGTCAATTTTGTTGAAATGCATTTAAGTACATCGTCAGTACAACTTAAATAAAAAATGGAAAAGTTGGATGTACGCCAACCACCAATAGGCTTCTTGCTCTGTGAGACCTTCGTCAACCCTCAAAATTTCCGATCAAAATTCCGACCTGTAGTGTGGTTGCACAAAAAATGGAAAAGGGATGCATTACCGACTATTGCAATATCTCTCTTGCTTGACCACCTATGACAACCTAATTCACATCGTTGCAAAGGTGATATTTCTACTTTCCTTGCCAGGTTTTGCTTTCGACATACCTCTTACAGAAGAGAGATATTCACTTTGAAATAAAACGTTTTCTCCAAATAAGTTTTTTTCAAATTCCGACCCCTGAATATTATCCTACCATCACCAAAATCAATAGGCTTCTTCCTCTGTAGGACCCTCAAAATTTCGTGACGATCCGATCAAAATTGCGACCTGTAGCGTGATTACAAAAAAAAAAAAAAATAAAAATGGGATGTATTACCGACTATTGCGATATCTCAGTTAGTTGGCCACCTACACCAACCTACTTTGCATCGTTGTAAAGATGGGATTTTCTACTTTTATAGTCAGACTTTGTTTTTGAAAGGTCCCCAACCAAAGCTGTGATATTCGTCATTATTATTAAAATCGCAAAAATTAAAAATTGTGCTCTATTAGTGGCTATTGCGATATCTTCGTTGTTTGACCACCTACGACAACCTACGTTACACGGTTGCAAAGGTGGTATCTTATACTTTCATTAGAATGTTTTGCTTTTGAATACTCCATTTAGAAGCGGAGATATTCGCTTTAAAATAAAATGTTGACTTTTTCTCCAAATAAGTTTTTTGCCCATTCCGACCCCTGAATATTATCCGACCATCACCAAAATCTTCCCCTCCGAGACCTTTATCAACACCCAAAATTTGGTGACGATCCCACATAGTGGTGTAGGGTATAAAAAGGCTGCGATACATAAAAAGTGCTAGGCCTGCCGAATATTGCCATATTTGATTTTTCTTTTCATGGACGTCATTGATTTACAGCACGTAATAGGATGTAATGGAAACATGAAGGGGTTTCCGGAACAAATGGAAAATATGTTCATTTCTTTCCATTTGGAATCCGGTTTAATTTTCAAAATCAGATTATAATTTAAAGAGCTAAAAGGGGTTTTGTTGAACAACTCAATTATTAATAGCAATTATACGCAGCGGTGTACCTTACTTAAAACAAGTAAGAAAAGTCTATAGTCGGACGGAGCCGACCATGGGATACCCTATACCACTATCCCTGGACAATCGCTCTCCACGGAACTTCTTTTCAATGATTGTGAAAATTTAATTATCAAATATCAGAGATGTAATGTGTAATACTTATGACCAAAACCAAAAAGTTATCTAGCATGACAAAGACATTTTTGTAGCAGGAAAGGAAAATTTAGTTCACACAAACTAAAATGTAATGAAACCCACTTATGTAGTACTACTACTTCCGTTGTTTAACCGCTACGTTATTGAAATTTCACACAAAAGTTTCAGTCCATTTAATAAGTATTATCTCATCGTTGGTTTGTACGCTTCTACTTCATCATAAACTCAAACTTTGTTTAAAATTTTGAGGGTTATTATTTTGAACTACAGAGCCGCTACAAAATTGTTTAAAGTTTTGTTTTTGGTCCATTTCCTTCCCTGAACATTTCACGATCATCACCAAAAACTTCATTTCTCTTCTGGCCCGAACCCAACCTCCTTAAAAAATTCGTTACAATCGGCCCATAATTGCGGCCTAAATCTTGTTTAAAATTTTTAATGGACGGACACCTATCCCTAAATCGCTTTATCTCGTCGAGATATGAATTTTGACATACCAAATAAGGGGTCTTTGACGAATATACATAAACTTTTGGAGAGACAATATGTAGCATGGGATAAAAATGTGGCTCTCTACACAGAACCCAATATATTAGAGGCAGTAGGCCCGATATCTAGCAAACACTTTTTTGCAATTAACATCAGAAGAAAGGTCAGTATTTTTTTCCATATGTAGCTACTTTGCGAAATATATATGTCCTCAAGGAATTAAAATATCGACCAAAAATAAAATTTTTATATTTTTCATACAAAAGTAATGGTCCATTTCACCCGCTAAAGAATATCAGATCATCATTCAAAATTGTAGGCATCTTTTTCGACCTAGACTCTTACCCGGTGCTAAATTTCGTGACTATTGATGTATAATTGCGACTTCTAGCGAGTTTATTATTACACTACAAAAAAAATAACGGAATATATTAGGCTGTAACTCTGTTATCTGATCATGCACACCAACATAAATTGGCATTTCAGGAATTAAGATATAAGCTGTATATTAAAAATTTTCACAATTTTCACACAAAAGTTTTGATCCATAATATTATATTATCCGATCGCCAACTCAAATTGCAAGCTTCTCCTTTGTGATATACTCTTACCTTATTTAAAATTACGCGTTGATCGGACTATTATTGAGACCTACGGAGCCGCTAGAAAATTGGATAAATATTATGTTTTTGGTCCATTTCACCCGCTAAATATTTCGCGATCATCACCAATAAGAATAGGGATCTATTCTGATCTGAACCCGACCTCCATACAAAATTTCGTGACGATCGGTCCATAATTGCGGCCTGGAGCGTGTTTACAATTTATAATGGACAGACGGGCGGACACACACCTCAAAATCGCTTTATCTCGTCGAGATATGAAGATTGGTATACCACATTGGGGGTCTCCGACGAATATTTCGCGGTGTTACATGAATTTTTATCACAACAAACTTATAATACCCCACGGTGCTCTTGAAACAATTTTAAATGGAAGGTGCTTACACCTCGGAAGTTTTTGCGGATTCTTAAACTACAATGTTCGTAGATGAGAAAAATCAAAAAACAAAAAAATCGCCGGAGCGCTTTTTAAATAAAACGCGATTTAAGATGACATTTTTAAGGGTTGTTTAAGTGTTCACGATTTTGCTTAGAAACCGCAAGTCCTATCAAAATGGGACTAAAGTAAATGTTGTAACCATGAAAATTTTCTACAAGATTGACCTTTATGGTATTTTCGTAGTTTTTACCATATTTGAGATATAGAAGTTCAAATTGGGACAATGCACTGACTGTATCGCCCATTATAAAACAATGTCATGGAGGGTGCGCCTTAACTAACTTTTGATGAAAACCGCTTACACAGGGAAAATTTTTGTGAATTCTGAAACAGCAGTGTTCATAGATGAGAAAAATCCAAAAACAAGAAAAAATCGCTGTAGGGATTTTTAAATAAATCGCGGTCAAAATTAGCATGTTTAGGTGTTTTTTAGGTTTTCGCAATTTTGCTTGAAAACCGCAAGTCCAATCGAAATGGAACTAAAGAAAATGTTGTAGCTGTGAAAATTCTCTAGAGGATTGACGTTTATCATTTGTTCCCAGCCTGTACCATTTTTGAGATGAAGAAGCTCAGTTTACATTTTTAGGTTTTTTTGTTAGGGTTTCGCGAGTTTGCTTGAATACGGTAAGTCTTATCGATATGGGACCTGAGAAAATCTTAAAGCTGGGAAAATTCTCTACAAGACTGGCTTAAGTAACTTATACCAAGTTGTAACATTTTTTTAGATATATAAGTTTAAGTTGGGAATTTGAAGTTATGACATTGTTTTATAAGGGGGGCGATACAGAATTGAATTGAATTTGAATTGTCCCAATTTGAACTTCTATTTCTCAAAAACGGTAAATCCGACGTGAATACCATTAAGGTGAATCTTGTAGAGAATTTTCATAGCTACAACATTTGTTTCAGGTCCATTTTGATAGAAAAAGCGGTTTCCAAGCAAAATCGCGAAAACCTAAACAACCCCTAAAAATTTCGACTTAAATCGCGATTTATTTAAAAAGCGCTCCGGCGATTTTTTTTTGTTTTTTGATTGTTCTCATCTATAAACATTGTAGTTTCAGAATTCGCAAAAACTTCCGAGGTGTAAGCACCTTCCATTTAAAATTGTTTCAAGAGCACCGTGACCCTTTTCCACATTGTGGTATAGGGTATAAATACTAGTATTTCATGCACTGTGGTTTTGATTTTAGATATAAGCCTTTTTTGGAACGCTGCAGAGAGCCGAATAAATGAAAAATATCATATTATTATTGAAAAAATTCTTTCAATTACATGCAAAAACAAGTGAGCAAAGGCTATAGTCGGGATGGGGCCGACCATGTGATACCCTACACCACTACCCCTGTGCATAAGCTTTTCGCTGGTAAACATTTCTTTTAGGGAATATAATCCGACTACTAAAATAATATGCCTCTTTCTCTCTGGGACCCCCATAAGCAACCAAAATTTCGTGACCATCCGATCAAAATTACGACCTGTAGCTTGATTGCAAAAAATGGAAGAATTGAAGAATCACCAAAATCAAAATTCCAACTTGTAGCGAGATTACAAAAAATGGAAAAATTGGGTTTATTACTGAATTTTGCAATATCTCGGTATGCTCACTTACGCCAACATACTTTGCATCGATATAAACGAGATCTGTTCTTCTTCCATTGACGGGTATTCCTTCTGGAATACTTCAACCAGAAACGGAGATATTCGCATAAGAAAAAAACTTTGACTTTCCTCCACATAAGCTTTTCGCTTATTCCGACTCCTGACTATTATCCGACCATCACCAAACTAAATTGGCTTCTTCCTCAGAGGGACCCGCATCCCCTCCCGAAAAATTCGTGACGATCCGATCAAAATTGCGACCTGTAGCGTGATTACAAGCAAATCAGAAAATGGGATGCATTACCGACTATTTTCTTTTTTCCTTGCCAGGTTTTGCTTTTGATATACCTCTTAAAGAAACAGAGATATTGGCTTTGAAATAAAACTTAGAACTTTTCTCCAAATAAGTTTTTGCCCATTCCGACGCCTGAATATTATCCCACCATCATTAAAATGAGTAGGCTTCTTCCTCTGTGGGACCCCCATTAACCCCCAAATTTTAGTGACGATCCGATCAAAATTGCGACCTGTAGCGTGATTACAAAAAAATCGGAAAATGGGATGCATTATCGACTATTGCCATATCTCTGTTATTTGACCACCTACGACAACCTACTTTACATCGTTGTAAAGGTGATATTTTCTACTTTCCTTGCCTATTTTTGCTTTTGATATACCTCTTAAAGAAACAGAGATATTGGCTTTGAAATAAAATGTTGACTTTTCTCCAAATAAGTGTTTGCCCATTCCGACCCCTAAATATTATCGGACCATCACCAAAATCAATAGGCTTCTTCATCTGTGAGGACCCCTACTAACCCTCAAATTTTCGTGACGATCCGATCAAAATTGCGACCTGTTGCGTGATTTCCAAAAAATGGATAAATGGGATGTATTAACGACTATTGCGATATGTCCGTCATTTGGTTACCTACGCCGACCTAGTTTGCATCATTGTAAAGACGGGATCTTCTGCTTCCATAGTCAGACTTTGCTTTTGGAAAGTTTACAACTTAAGCTGTGATATTCGTCAATATAATTAAAATCGCAAAAATGAAAATTGGTGTTTTATTTGCTACTATTGTAATATCTTCGTTCTTTGATCACCTACGAGCACCTACTTTACATCATTAGAAACCTGATATTTTCTACTTTAATTGTCAGATTTTGCTTTTGGTATACCCCTTATAGAAGCTGAGGTATTCGCTTTGGAAAAAACGTTGTCTTTTTATCCACCTAAGTTTTTGCCCTTTCCGACCCCTAAATATGTATTATCCGACCATCACCAAAATCAATAGGCTTCTTCCCTCCGGGACCCCCATCAACATGCAAAATTTCGTGACGATCCGATCAAAATTGCGACCTGTAGCGTGATTACAAGGTTTAGATGGACAGACGGACAGACGGACGGACGGGACGGACTGACGGACGGACACACATAGCCAGATCGACTCAGCTCTTCGAGACATTCATTTTGGTATATAAGTTAGACCTACGAGAGCTTAGGTCTGAAAAAAAATTAAGATCGTCTAGATCCTAATTAAGATCTTCTAGATCTTGTACGCGTTACTTTGTCGAAAAAGGACCGCGGACCCTTTTAAAACCGGAGTTCAATTATCAAAATTGAACTTAAGTGACACTTATCAAAAGTTTCGCCGCTCCCGAATTAAAAAAACCGTTTGTTGATTTAAGACGACTTTATTCACTGACAGTTGGTAAAAGAGTAAAGTTAATGTTGTGTTACAATCATAAACTAGATTACAAATATTTGCTTATTTGACATTATGATTTTCCATGAAATCATGTCACTTAGGCTTTTAATAATTTGTTGTTACCAAATTCTATTAAATTTGTCTGCACGCGTCGAGCGTTGCATTGGTTGACCGGAAATTGCATTTCTTGGGTTTATTGAAATCGGACAGACGAAATGTCTGCAAAGCAGTTTCATTGAGTTGGCTGCTTTTGCAACGGAAGTGTATTTTCTGATTTATTAAAATAAATTATTGGAATTTAATATTTGGGGCAGATGGAATGTCTGCAATGTAGTTTAATTGGAATTGAGTTTAACAGAGTATGCAACTTTATTGTTGCTGAGCTTTAGTTTTATTAGGTAAAACAACATATTATGTGTTAACTTATATAAGTATGGGTCTACGACCATTATTTCGATGCGTTACAAACTTTTTGGGCAAAACCAACTTATAATACCCTCCCCACATAGTGATGTAGGGTATAAAAATTGGCCTGATGGACTGATGGCTCTTCGTTCCAATATTCACGTTTGCCTATCCGTAAATGTTTCTCTATATCATTGTATTGCCAAAATTAGGTTTCGATGTGTATAAATATTCTTTGCATACATACGTATATTTAATGTTTTCCAAATTTGTGCGAAATATGGATGAATGTTTGTTTTATTTTTCTATTTTTGCTACAAAGGCTTTTCTTTGCCATCGTTACAGCTTTTATATGCTTAGTGTTGTGGTATGAGCTGTATTGCCAGTAACATTGCTTAAACTAATCACTGGCACAGTCAACATATACATATCGCGAAATATCGCACATACATATACACAAAGTGTATGTTACCAAGTATTTGGCTCAATGACAAAAAGGCTTAAAGTGTCTTACAAATAGGAAAGTGTTCTCTCAAGCACACACCTAGGGGCTTTAGCTTATATATTGTTTAAACATTTGATTATTAATATTCATTTTATCTATGCCGTCGCTGTTTCACTCTCTT